>NC_059432.1:65629184-65661686 GCF_021028975.2 Sphaerodactylus townsendi
TCTTCTTCTGCTACTCCTCTCTGCTGGTTCCAGAGACTGGAACCCACAAGGTAGCTTTTGATGACCCACAAGGTAGCTTTTGTCAAAGCAAAAACAAAGTACATTAAAACCAACATAACAAAACAATTGAGGCACAGAATTACTGCAAAAAATATTAGAACTAGTAAGAGAAAGCAGGAGGATCAGCTGACACTCCTCCAACTCTATTAAAATGTTGTTACTTGCTACTTGTTAGCTCCACAGCCAACCAAAGGGAATCATAATTGGATCACAGCAGCTAGAGAAAGTGGAGAGGTTTACCAACTTGGGTAGTGTGATCTCCCAGAATGGAGATGCAGAGGCAGATGTCAGGTGCTGCACTGGGAAGGCTACAGCCATTTTTTGGAGAATGAATAAGATCTGGTGCTCACCAGCCATTGCCCTAAAGACCGAGCTCCAAAAAACAAGACCAAGCTCCAAGCTCTATTCACCTCCATTGTGATCCCAACAGCCATTGCTGCTATAAAAGACTGGAAGGCATCAACAAGTATCAACCACAGACTCAATGTCTTCCAACAGAAGTGCCTACGTTGAATCCTGAAGATCCAATATTATGACCCCATCACTAACGAAGAGGTGGTCGGAAGGATGTGCAAACTCCATACCATTATTGCACACAGAATACTTTGACTGGCTGGCCACATCCTTCACATGGAGAACAGTTGGATCCCAAAGGCGGATACCTCCTGATGCCAAATGACAGCAAGGACACCCCTGAAACGCCTGGAGGAGAACATTTGAGCAAGATCTGAATATTGCATGGGAAGAGACTGAAACACTCGCCCAAGACTGGAAATGCTGGAGAGCACTTGTTGCCATATTTGCTACTTAGGATGGGAAGATCTAACTAACTAACTTGCTACCAAAAAGAAATGACAACTGAGAGTATTATACTTTGGTCACATTATGAGGAGTATTATTCTTTGGTCACAGTGGAGATGATGGTTTCCTCTTCCCTCAGATGCCTTGTAAACACAATTTTGGAAAAGACAAAAATACTAGGAAAAGTTGAAAGCAATAGGAAAAAATTAAGACCCAACATGAGATGGATTGATGGAAGCCATAGCCTGCAAGACTTGAGCAAGGCTCTTAATGACAGGACATTTTGAAGGACATTGATTTGGAAGCAGCTTGGTGGATCTTAATACATTCACAAAAGCTATCTGTGAGGAAGGTGGATGAATCTCTTTCAACAGGGAGTTCCATGATGTACCAGGAAGATTCTCTCCCGGAAAATTACCAACTACCCCTCAGATGTATTGTCAAAGGCTTTCACGGCCAGAATCACTCGGGTGCTGTGGGTTTTCCAGGTTGTATGGCCATGTTCCAGTAACATTCTCTCCTAATGTTTCGCTTGCATCTGTAGCTGGCATCTTTAGCTCATGGGACAATATGAGGCAAGGCCTTCAAAGAGGAATGCCAAAGAGTTAGTGGGCAGAGAGAACAGGAGATTAGGTGGTCATTCAGATATCCTGGCCCCAGACTTATTTAGGATTTTAAAAGTTCGTACTAGCACTTTGAACTGAGGCCTTTTATCATCTGAGAGCCAATGATGTCCAAAGTAATATGCTCTTTCAAATAAACCATTTTAACAGCTTTTGTTATTATAGTCTGGTCCAATTGTAGGTTCTAAACATTTTTCAGAATGTATAGAATTCTGACTTCAAGGAAAGATCTCTTATTTACATTGTGAAAAGTAGTGACAGGTTTTAACAGTCTGAAAAGTCAGACACCACTTGACTAGTTCAAACAAATCCAGCTATTATTTTACCTGAGTTTGGATAAATTAACAACTCTTAAGGGCCTTTTGGTAATGAATTTCAGAAGCTTCCCTTAGATTAGTTACTATAAGGTAGGAAGTCTGGGATTAAAAAAAAATCCCAAACCATAAGAGCCAATGCAGTAAACATTCCCACTTTTTTGAGCTTCCACCCTGATGCCCTGTTAGTTGGTATTTTTCTGTTATCCTGGCCATAGAAGTTAAGTGCTGTACCCGCTGATAACTAGTGCTAAGGGGTTTTCTTAAGCCCCTTCCGCACATGCAAAACAATGCGTTTTCAAACCACTTTCGCAACTGTTTGTAAGTGGATTTTGCTATTCCGTACAGCTTTAAAGAGCACTGAAAGCAGTTTGAAAGTGCATTATTCTGCATGTGCGGAAGGAGCCTTACTGTATACTGTCAATGTGCCCTTCACTATCATGAGTGGAAAGTCTTCAGCATAAATACTTTGAAACTGGATTTTTTTTCTGTTGTGTTCTTGTTTTGCCTAGAGGAATAAACTTTCACCCCATGTCTTTGAATGGTCAGTGAAGATGATGGTTTCCTCTTCCCTCAGAAGCCTTGTAAACATAACTTTGTAACCAAGGAATTTTCCTAATGAACACCATCATGTGGGAGATTGCAGTACGCCCCAATTGGCCATGCTGGCAGGGGCTGATGGGAATTGTAGTCCATAACATCTGGAGTGCCAAAGGTTTGCCACCACTGCAGTAGGCTTTTTTATGCAGACCCTTGCAAGAGTCCATCCAGTGGTAAAGTTGGATGGGACCGAAGGCCATTTAAGCTGGTCCCTGCCCCTAGGCAGTGCTCTCCACTTCTAACCCCCATCTCAGTGGAGTAAATTGGGGATGAGGCGGCCTATAAATAAATAAATAAATAAATAAATAGTTCCAGATGACTCATGAAAGATAATTCAGTCATGTGCTGCAGAGGACAGTAACCTCCTACTACATATCTTTGCGTTTTTTTCACTGGAAATGTCATGTTCAGAAAAAGAGTAATTCACCTTTATGACGCTTCTCATGTTTTGCAGTTAAAACTGAAGAATTTTCTTTAGCCATTGCAAATCCACCATATAGTTCAAAAAGAGTATAGACTCGAGTTATGAAATTATTCGAGATAAGATACATACAGTGAGCAGTAGTGGTGTAGTGGCTAAGAACAGGCACACTCTAATGTGGAGAACCGGATTTGATTCCCCACTCTGCCACTTGAGCTGTGGAGGCTGATCTGGGGAGCTAGATTAGCCTGTGCACTCCAACACATGCCAGCTGGGTGACCTTGGGCTAGCCACAACTTTTCAGAGCTCTCTCAGCACCACCCACCTCACAGGGTGTTTGTTGGGGGGGGGGGAGAGGGAAAGAAGATTATAAGCCCATTTGAGTCTCCTTGCAGGAGAGAAAGGGGGGCGGTATAAATTCAAACTCTTCTTCTTCTTTTGAATATAATCAAGAATCAATACTATTAATCGATGAACTTAAAAACTTTAAAAACTCCCTGTGTATTATTTCCATTGTCATCACACAAACATTCATATAATTTGGAATTCGTTTTCTGGCCTACAAACTGCTGTCTAAGCCAAATAGCTTTCATATATTTGCCAGCTATGATATCTGAGAAGGTGAGTAGAGTAGGAAGGATAAATCCTGTCCAAGAATGAGCTTCTCTGGCACTTTCTTAATTTGCTGTATATACTGCATCATAAGTAATAGGGAAGATAATCTACTTGAATCATGTAAGAGAAGCTGAGCTGGAACAGACCAATGATCCATCTAGTCCAGCATTCTCAGTGGCCCACCCATTTCCCCAGAAAGCTTTCAAAGGCCAAAGTCACCCTCTGTGGTTGCTCTCCCGGTAATTGATATTGTTACTCTATTTCATAATTGCGGCTAATAGTATTTGAAGAGAACGGTAGACCAATGAAAGCCCCAGAAACTGTGGAGAATTTATTTCAGAGTTGTTCTTTCAAACCAAAGTTGAGACAAAAGCAGGCATTCCAAAACATGGGGTTTGTTTGTTTATATCTTTCTATTTGTTCCAATGGGGACAACATTTCCACTCCTCCATTTTATCTTCAGAACAGCAACTTTCCAAGATTTGTTAGGCTGAATGTGATTGACCCGAAGTTTCCCAGTGAACTTCTGTAACAGAGTGGGTATTTGAACTTTGCGTCCCCGGATCCTAGTCATACATTCTAGCTACTATACTTTAACCACATGCTAATAGAAATGTGCTGTGTTTTAGGTACAATGGCATGCCGTAGTCCCTCACTTCTGCATTAGGAATATCAAGAATAGATTTTTTAAAATGCATTTGGGATTATCTCCATATATTTAAGGTCCTACAACCTTAAATTATTCTCTATGCAAAATGTGGGCATAAACCTTGTTTCCTTTAGGTTTGTGGAGTGATAATGTTTTACCCTTTGCAAGCTCATAAAGCCCTATGCAGGCTGGCCAGAGTGCAATAGTCAGGGAAGATTTTGCTTGACTATTCAGACTTGCATGCCCTGCAAGAGATGGGTGGAATCAGGCCCTCTGTGATATTTGAAGTGCAAATGGACAGTGAAATTCATTTGCAAATGTGCTCTTCACAGTCCATGGAGAGTAGATAGGCCATGGGGTTGGGCCTCCTCCCAGACATCTGGTTGGCCCTATTCACTCACTAACCTTGACATTATCTCCCAAACAATCACCGTCAACTTGTTTTCTTTGGCTTTGCTTGTTATTTACAATCCTCATCCTGCTTATGGTTCATGGTTTCATTTTTCTCTGGGTGTTTACAGAGATCCTTCACGAATATTTGTGGCATGATTTTATGAGGGGACATAGGGTGAGACTTCATATAGTCACCATCTGGCTCAACAACTCCCACCAGCATCCCAGCCTCAGCTTGTGGAGGATTCCTGCTGAGGCTGTTGCTGTTGCCTCTGGGGCTCAGTTCATATAGTGCTGGATAGCGTTGCCAGGTCTGGGTTGGGAAATACCTGGCGATTTTGGAGCCCACCTCTGCGATATTATACTCTGCCGAGTTCCCTCCCCTCCAGGCTGCACCCCCAACATCTCCAGGTATTTCCCAACCCAGACCTGGCAACCATATTTTCTCCAGGTGAACTGATCTTAGTTCTCCTGAGATCAAGTATAATAGTGGGAGATCTCCAGCTGCCACCTGGAGGTTGACAACCCTAGTACTGGAACGCCATGGGAGTCAGTCAACTGTGGATCCTGCACAACTCAAGCAGAATCTGTAAAACAGAATCATGTGTGTTGGGTGAATGACAGGTTCCTTCTCATCACACACATTTATCAAGGAAATTGAAATAGCTTAATATGTTTGAATTGTGCCACTCACTCACACATATCAGATTTTGGTGTTTGCATTAAATTTATTTATGATAGAAAATCTTATGTAAGAAACATGTGGAAACAGCCTAATTACTTGTAAAACAGAAACCATGTTGAATTATTATACACAGTTATTGAGTGATGTTTCAGATATCCATTTTTCTAAAACCTTATTGGCAAACTGTTTACTCCTATACCTCCGTGTAGCTTTGCTTTGCATGCTGTCATCCCATATGTTCTATAACAAATACTTTTGGGGCAGTAATTACTTTTCTTCCAGTTTTTAACTACCAAAATTATAGCTTTGTTAATTATATAGGTCTAATCTTTTAAGTGAAACTGAGCTCAAAGAAGCACTTTTAACTTCCAGGTATCTCAATGAGAGCAATTTCAGGATGTTTAATTTATCCATTGAAACCAATGAACACTAAAAAGGCTTAAATGTTGGTTGGATGATCTTATAAAGATGGTCAATGAATTGTGACACAAGACACCAGGTGGTTTAAAACATACACTACATCATGTTTCACAGACAGTGCAGAGGCATTTGTACCATGTGTTTTAAGATCCACAATTTTTATTCCATACTGCCTTATACCTTTGCACCCACTTTACACAAATCTTCTCACATCTCTTCATGTAAATCTCTGTTCTTTTGTCAGTGCTTTTGTGTTAGGCCTTTGTATGAAATTGTGCATAGCTTTGGGGTTGGGTATCATCAGTATGTTGATAACACTGCACTCTCAGTATCACTGACTAACTCCCAAGCCTTGGATTCCATACAGGACAGTACTAATGATTCTGGGATTTTGGATATAAGTAAAAGATGGGACTCCATAATCAATGCCATTTCTCACTGCCACCTTCACCAGAGCCAAGCAAAGGGTGGTCTGAACCCAATGTGAGTGGGAGCCCCCACCAAAAGCCCAAGGCCCAGATGAGGGGGCAGCAAGAGGCTACTCTTCCTCTTTCCCCCTCCTTTGGGGGATGGGGCCATGTGTGGTCAGGACCCTTCCTAGCATGACATTGTTACCAAGAGTGTCTTCTTTTAACTACATCTTGCTTATAGTTAATCTTCTCTTCTATGAAAAAAAAAGCTAATCCATTCTACTATAACTTAACTGGCACTAGATTACTGTAACATTCTCTACATGGGGCTGTCCTTGAAGACAGACTGGAAACTTCAATTAATGCAAGATACAGCTGCCTGGCATTTAATTTGAGCACGCTGGTAACATATAATATCTGCGCTAGGAGCTTCATTACCAGCATATTTGTTTAGACATACTTCAAAATGCTGATTCTTACCTTGAGACCTTTCACAGCCTTGGGATCATACATCTGAAGGACCATTCTCTCTTGAAATGAATCCTTGTATCATCTGCACTCCTTTCACTGGCTCTTACTTGCTGTACCTGCTCATCTTGCCCAATTTTTTTGGGGGGGGGGTCATCATGATGACACCAATGTATTGCAATGGTCAGAGAAGTGGAAGGTTGTTACCTGCATTACTAGCATTTAGGAGGGGCTGTAAAGCAGTTCTCTTTCAAAGGGCTTTCCATCAATTTTGATGTTGATTTGATGATTTTTTAAAAATTAAAGTGTGGATGGGATATTGGATGATATAGTCTATATTGCTTGCATGGTAAATGGTTTATGGAAGAGGGTGTTGGTTTATGCTTGTCAAGCAGTAGTTGTAGATTCTTCATAAGTTGATGTTTGCTTTTTAATAAGTTGCTTTGAGCCCCTTTTGTGTGTGTATGTGGGAAGCAAAGTACACATGATTTAAATAAATGCATTCTAAGGAAATGAGCCCAGAAACTGTTTGGTGTATTCTTCATGAATTCCTCACCTGTGCTGTCCCAGGAATTTAGAAATACTGTGAAAGTAATTTTAAAAATAATATCTGGATAATAAGCCTTTCATTTTTGTTGATTACAGCTAGAATTTTTCAAAGGTTGATATTTCCCTTTACCTGATTATGAAACTCTTTCTAACTTTAAAGGAGGTCAGTTTTCCTCCTCCATTTTTCATTTTTTTTTAGCATTTCTGACCTGATGTGAGGTATCAAGCAGATCTGCTCCCCACCCACTCTGGCTGATCCAGAAGCCACTCAACTTATGAAGATATTTGTTTAGGGCAGTGGTTCTCAACCTTCCTAATGCCACGACCCTTTAACACAGTTCCTCATCTTGTGGTGACCCCCAACCCTAACATTTATCCATTTTACAGATGGAGAACACTGATGCAGAGAGGCGACCCCTGTGAAAGGGTCATTCGACCCCCAAAGGGGTCCCAACCCACAGGTTGAAAATCACTGGTTTAGGGACTATAAATACCACACGATTCTTTAAATACTTATGCTCCTTGAGGTAAAGTGTACAGGTCAATTGGTTGCACAGAGAACACCAGAGCATTATTTCTCTAGGTTCACTTTGTAGATACAAAAAAAAGGTTCTCTTTAAAAATGAAAGGTGCATACACTCAGAGACACTCCCTCATAGTGACAAATATTGGCTGTCCTCCTGACTAGAAATGGATATTTGAGATCAGATCAGCTTCTGCACAGGAATTAAAGCAGGTGGTGGCGACGATTAATTAGTTCTTGGCTTCCTGGGGACATGGATAGCCCTTTCCTGTGAGCAGCAGTGCTGTTGTATTTGTGGGAATAGGGCAGTCTCAGTGGGAGGGCAATATCAGTGCCTTTGTCTTCCAGTAGGAGTTTATCTCCAGGGATCTCACCAGGTTTCCTGGGTCAGGCTACACCTCTTTGTTATCAGCAAACACAGGAACAGCTCTCTCCAGAGCCAGACTGTGTGCAAACCTCTCAACCTTCACACAGTGGCAGGACATAATGCAGTCATACACACATATAAAAGGGGACAGAAAGCTGAGTGGAAGGCAATGTCAGCATACAGATTAGACTGTTCCTTCTATGCCTTTTTACATCCTACTCAGTCCACACTGTCTTGCTTATTGGGTAAGGTAACTTTCTAGCTGATAACATTTTCTTATATTAGGTGCTCTACGTAGCTTTAACCAAAAGAACTATAGTATTAAGGGTCTTCAATCTCTTTTAAGCAAAGGATTATGGGATCTTGCCACTGTTTTGATAATGCGAACTGAACTGCTTAGAACAGTGAAAATGCTACACAAGTGTATAATGTGTCTCCGAAAAGCTCCAGAACAAATACCTCCTCTCATAAGCAGGAATCCCCTGATTTAGAATATACCTTCTTGCTTTGTAATCCAAAACTGTGGGCCCTTATAACACAGCACCAGCATAGTCCCAGACTCAGAACACCCCAAATTCCTTTCTGAATTGTCTTTTCCCCACCTGTTTAAGCCCTTTTTTAATGACTGCACAGAAGCAAATGCCAGAATAAAGTCAGAAGCCTCTAATGTATAGTGTTGCTGCCCTCCCCAAACACATACCTCACGCCTGTCCAAAGGAGCATAAGTATCCCTAAAGAGTTTGCTCTGTCTACAGAGCCTTGCTGTTATTGCTCAGGAGGTCCCTTGTGCAAGTGCTCAAACTATCAGTATTTTCTAAGTTCCTGTTACTTTTAACAAATAATTGGATATTGTGTGTCACAAACCCTGTGCTTAAGCCAGTGCGGTTTCTTGGAGCCTGGGACAGACATGGCCACCCACTGCCTGACCCTGCACCATCTCAATTCCCCATCTGGGGCAAGACTGCCTTTGTTTGAATTCTTGGATGAGTAAATGCCTGGGCCGATGCCGCCCAAAACAAGGGGAAGAGGTTTTCAATAATTATAAACCATGTTCCGGGCCTCAATTTCGTTAAGACCTAGAAGAGATGTGGCTGCACTCTGTAACCTACTCATTCCAAAACCACTGTTTAAACTTCTGAAAGAACCATCTCTTTTCCCTACATGAGCCTTAAGAGAGATAATTTCCCCCCATGACGCTTTAGTATTTGGTAAGCTCCTTGTGAATTGAAATGAGACAGCTGGAGATTCTCCTATGAGGTCTCCCTTGGTCATTTTTGTTTCTGCCGCCTTTCTCAAGCCACAAACATGTATAGTAGGCAGGGGTAGGATTCAAAACAATTTAACAACCAGTTCCGGTGGTGGGGAATTCAAATAATTTAACAACCGATTGTTTGGTTACAAGCACGTATTTTAAATGTAAATCTGGTTCTGGCTTGGTGAAAGTGCAAACCTGTTTAAACTGCACTGACAGCACGGTATCTTATGTAGTATCTTATGCTACAGCAGATGTTGCTCTCTAAAGTTTAATGCGTGCGTGGGGAGAGAGAGCAAAAGGAGGGAATGCCCATTGAATATACGGACAGAAGTATGACAGGTATGTGTGTGTTCTTGAAAGATCTTTAAAAGGGTGGCACACTTTATGGATAGATTGTAGGGGAAGGACAGTTGAACTGGCTGAGGAAGGAGGAATGGGTCTGTGGTAGTTTTAAAATTGTGAAAATGTCTCCAGATCTCAATCTTGCCAAGGATATTTCACAGATGCTGAAAGCCCCCCCTAAAAATAGATTTTAGTGCTATTGGACATGTTGGTCGTCATTAATTTTTCTCTCCCATGGGAAGAAAAAAAAAAATATAAGCCACTATTGTTTACTGTGTTTGGCGCTGAGATAAGCTACTGCAACAACTATCACATAAACCTATTGTATAAATTCGTTGCAATTTGTTCTCTCCTTTGGGGAATAATTCTTTTCTGGAGGAAGGAGCAATGGAGACTTTAAGTAAAATGCTTTAAATGTTGAAGCTACACATTTACAACTTGGAGAAACATTGAAAAGTGCATGGCAGCAGGCAGAGGCAAAGGTTAATCCCCCCAGAGTCATATCAGCCCAGTCCCAAATCTGACAAGTTTAGGAGAATATGGCTGCGTCTGTGCTGAAGTTTGTTCTAGTTTGGTGTCGAAGTTAGAGGAGGTTTTTTTGTCGTAGTCATGTGGTATCCTGCCACTTCCCCCCCCCCCCGCCGCCCCCTGCAACTTTTCTGCAATTCTTCCCAAACTTGGTTTAGCACACAATGCTGCAAAAAGCATCTTTTCATATGTATATGGATGGGAAGTTTTATATTGTTGCAAGTCCTGACACCCCACTGCCATTTTTCTTGCATTGGCCTCCACAGCTGCCATTCCACCTCACCAATAATGGAGGGTTGGGGATGGCTTTAAGAAAATCATTAATTGATATGTTGCCATATTGTTAAGCTATAGTGATACATCAATTACTAAGGTGTTCCATGTTTCTTTTTTCAGTTTAAGGCATCCAAACAAAAACTCCATGGAGTGACACACTCTTGCTGTGACATACTTCTGAAGATGCCAGCCATAGATGCAAGCAAAAGGCTAAAAGCAAAAATTACCAGACCGTGAGCACACAGTCCGGAAAACCCACAACAACCAAAAACTCCTTTGCCACCCAAACTTCATTTTAGGTGAATGGGATGTTTGTAAAATATATTTTCCCCACAGTGGAAAAGGGCTTTTTTCCAATATCAGTTATTCTTGCTCATCAAGCAAACGGGGAAGATAGTTTCCTCAGACTAGATATGGAAGATATAGGTTTGCTCTTATTATTCTGTTTCCTCAGAATGAATAGGTTGATCTTCAAGAACTGAAGTAACTTAAAGCAAAATATGTGCCTATTAAAAAATGATGTGGCTAGAATAAGACTTGTCACCAAAAGTAGAGCTCTCTCTCTCTCTCTCTCTCTCTCTCTCTCTCTGTGTGTGTGTGTGTGTGTGTGTGTGTGTGTGATTAAGATATTTTTCTGGAACTAGGAGGAGAAGAATCCCAGTCATTCTAGTTAGGAACCCAGTATGATAAAAGAGCAGCTTGAAACTGAAAAAATTCAGGAAGACATCAAGGAAAAGAAGCAGGATGCATTGTGGTTCTTTATGGTGATGCACAGTCAAAGAGAGCGGGGAGTCTCTTCTTGGGTTTGGGGTGTTATGGCAGATTTGACAGAATGTGAAGTATATTTATACAAGCATAGGCATATAGGAAGAGGATCAGACATGTAGGAAGAGGACCAGTATGTCATGTGGATCAAACCTGCCAAGTAATTTTGCATAGACAATGTATTGGATCAAAATGATAGTGCTTTATAAAAGTAGGCACAAAGTACAGAGAGTAGACAGACAGATTTTTCTCCTTTCCTGAAACACTAGAATGTGAGGTCACCCAATGATGTTTTTAAAAAATATTTTATTTAATCATTTTTTTAAATTATAAAAGTACAGATATTTCTTGAAGTAAATATTTCATAGGATATAGATAATAGATATACATTGGTTAACTACATTAATCCATATTTCACAAAACTTAATACATGCACTATTATTTGTATTGATATAGTTTTATATTCAAATATTTCAGAGAATTTAATACATGTACTATTAATCAAAATTATCTGATCCTTATCAGATAAGTACAGAGAGTAGACAGACAGATTTTTCTCTTTTCGTGAAACACTAGAATGTGAGGTCACTCGATGTTGATGGGTAGTAGATTTAGGACAGACAAAAGGCAATCTTTACTCAACAAGTGATTAAAATGTGGAATTTAATGTCAAAAGATATAGTGGTGACCACAGGCATAAACAACTTTACAAGGCAATTACACAGATTAATGGAGGATAGCATAGGTCTATCACTGGCAACTAGCCACAGTGACTAAATTGAACCTCTACATTCAGAGACAGTAAACTTCTGAATACGATTGGCAGGAGGAAACATCAGGAAAAGACCTCACTTTCTATGCCCTGCTGTTGTCCTACAAAATTTTGGTTGGCTGCTGTCTAAGACAGGATGCTAGATTAGATGGACCACTGATCTGATCCAGGAGGATTCTTCTTATGTGAACCCTGGAGCACTAGAAAGAGATCAGCAGTTCTTTGATTTGATTTGATTTGATTTATTGTATTTATAAACCGCCCTCCCCCGAAGGGCTCAGGGCGGCGAACAGAACAAACAGAGCACAAATAAAATCAAAGTTAAATATAGCTCTATATGCTAAAATTAACCCCATTAAAATGCAGCATCCTAATATCAAAATTAACGATGGCGACCTACTAGCAATCCCCTAAAAAGAAAAAGGGGAGGAGAGGGAGGGGGGAACGGCAGGGTCCACAGATGTTATAAGAGAGGAGATTCTTGAAGGAGAATCTCAGATGGATTCAGCATTCAGACCAGAGAATGCAATGACATAAGGAAGGGTAAAGGACCCAAAAGACCATTCAAGACCCCTGTAATATTTTTATGTAGCTGGTTTTCAGAGGGGCCCTGGGGCTTCTATGAGCTTTGAGGAGTCTGACCCATCATCACTCTCAAGTGATGACAGATGACTCCTCGGATCCAGCACAGCCTAGTCTGGAAACTTCAGCTTCTTCTTTATCTGCCCATTGCTTTAATTGGCTTGTTATATGCTCATATTTCCAGTCACCCTCTGCCCCCCCCCCCCTTGCTGACATCCAGCCCTGTCTGTGTTGCTGCCTCACTTCTCACTAGTATCTTCTTTGCTGCGTGCAAGCTGCAGACATCCCAAAACCAGCAGATATTGGAACCAGCATTTTCACTTATTAATCAAGTTTGAAAAGTCTTAATTGTTCAAATATTTATGTTCATAAGTGCTGAAACCTTGGGCAAAAGAAAATGCATTTTAATAGCACTGAAGGTGTTGGTTCCATGATTTTCATTTGGACCTGATGAAATCAAAGGAGATTTTAGATTGCATATTCAGGAATTACAAAATTTTAAGGATCTTGCTTGCATAGTTGTGAATTGCCAAGTAGTACGTTATTACAAAAACTTTTACTCCTCTAATAAAAAATCGGCATGAGAATTCCTAGGCATATCAGATTTGATGTTTTCCTTCCAACACCCCCCTCCCCCAATTCAACATTCAAGTTTGTGGCGCAGTAGTACTTCGTCAAGGGCAGTAATTCCACCAACCAAAGTAATTACAAACCATTCTAAAGGTTAGGAGAACATGCAAGAATGTCATAGGCTACAGAATTGATTCACTCCATGGAACACTTGAGTAATCAGCTTGCCTAAACGCGTCAGGTTCTTTTTTTGCTGTTGCCCTGCTTCCGCTGAAACCAATTTAGTATGAGATAAGATCTCTAAAATACTCTTTTGGCTCTTGAGTTATTTTTCTGTGAAGTTGGCTAGCAAACATCCCTCCCACCTCATTTACCGGTTCTATAGTTATTATTCCTTACCTCTGTGCAGTGGCCATTAGGTATAGATTTTTTATGGGGTGGGTTCAGTGACTGAAGAGCTTTCCTGGCTGTTCCATTCCATGCATTGACAAAGCAAGCTGGACATGTAATGGGAGGGGTTTGAACGTCCCTGCCTCTGTGCCTGTCCTAGTATCCTTGGGCCAGTTGCACACTTAGACTAACACACCTCTAAGGTTGTTGTCAGAATAACATTTAGAAGGAGAGGAGGGTGATGTAGAGGCTGCTTTGGGTCCCCAGTGTGAAAAAAGAAGTGAACAAATAAAATTGCTTCTGATGATACAAAATGAAGGTGAGAAAACCACCTGCCCAGCACTGATACCTCAGAGGGAGACATGAATTAAAAGTATGGGACTCCAAGGCGTTATCCCCAGCCTGACCATATTCTCCAAAACCCCCAGTGGTTAGGGGCTCTCTGAAGTGCAAGCCACAGAGCTGGAGCTCTGATTCTCACCTTTCTATAACCTTTCTAGGTATGGTCCCAAACAGTTTTCATGCCGTGGCGTGGAAACTGGAAATGCTGTCCTCTTCCCTTGTAAAACCAAAAAACCTATGATGCAGATTCAATAAATATTCAAGAAGGGCATCCTTCTGTGAATGCCTCAGCCTTCCACCCTAAGGCAGCTGTTTTGGCTTAATATTAGGGCTGGGGCTGGATCTCCCTCACGGGAGGTATATTTCCATAGTTACCAACAATGCAGCCACCACTGGATGGCTTTTGCCGCCATCTACAAAACCTCAGAGTCAGATCAGTGGGCTTTTCTAGTGCTAATGTTCAGTTTTACTTTGAGGTGGCTTCCATCTCTCCCCACCCATTTTTTTCCTTGCACGGAAAGCACTTGCAGAGCAGAGGAATGTAAACATGTTGTAGCTTTGCTCTCTCTGGCTCTCTGGTTCTTTATCCCAAGAACAGGCATGTACAAATAGGGCATCCTGGACAGTGGGTTTTCTCTCTTTGTTCACTTTATTAGCAAAACTTGGCCCACCAGCACATCTGAACTATTACTTCAGGGGAGAGATAGCTGTGGGTCTGTACACAGTGTTTGAATAGCCTTTGTTGCTTAAGTCCTCCCTGTCTTTTGTGTACCAGCTCGTGTTTTATTTTGAACTCAATAATTCTCTGGTTTGGGGAAGGATCTGTTGCTTGAGCTTCTAAAAAGGAAGAGTTAAATTACTTTGGCATAGTTTGAGGGAGACCCCAAACCACAGTTCGGGCTGTTCCTAGAGGCAATGATGACAGTTTCCTGGTGGACTTCCCAGGTCAAAAAGAGAACATACTTGGTTTTAAAAGAGCATTAATATATTATTATAGCAACTATAAGGAGAGAATGATGCCATGGATTCAAAGGTGCAAAAGGAAACTAGGAAAGTAACAGTGCAGCCCTATGTCTGCATCAGAGGGTAGTCCCACTATGTTTCAATATTGCTTACTCTTTGATAAAGGTATATACTATTGCTTAATAAAGGTATACACCATTGGTATTGAGAAGCAACAAAAGTGGTTGGATCCCTCACTGCTCTCTATAAGTGCAGTTCTCAACACAGTCCTTTTTCCTGCCAATTATGGGGGTAAATATTAAGTTGCAAAATCATTGGCCCGGTATGATTGATAAGCATTTTATTGATGGCTTCTGAGAATACCAGCATACTTGTTGATTTATCATTAATGCTGAGAATTATTACTCAAGAGAAAGGAGCCTTAAGGGGTTGGTGATTGATCCGTTTCTACAAGATGGGAGACCTAACGGTGTGTTATTAAGGCTACCCAAATGAGTGCAGGAACTTGGCTCACCAAAGGTATTGGAGCAAGATCTCCTGGGTTTATTTCTCCATAAACTGGATCACATCATCACATACTAAAAGTGAATCTGAGTAAAGTCGGAACTAATATACAGTTTATTATTTATTTATTTATTATTTCCGGCTTTTATATGCCTTGATCCCCGAAGGGCCTCAGTTCAATGTGATTGCTGGGATGACAAAGGAAAAACCAAACACTGACTTTTTCCACACAGTCACTTTAAAACATTTTGGGGCAGGAAATAAAATGTCTCCTCTGAGGAGTTCCACATGGTTGGAAGTACCCTAAATAGTTTTACCCTAAAATGTTTTTTAAATGCATCTTCAAGGATAACTATTCTTTTTGTTGAAATGTTTTCAAAACATTGCGGAAGCTAGAAAATGGAGCTCGCTTGCTTACGAAGAATGAAAAGTTGAAAACGGAACTCGAGGAAATACATCCATACAAAGAAATCTTGCTATGAATGACATTCTCTCACACTGCACACACCAGACATTTTGTGCATAATGGAGTCCTTTAAGATGTTTCCCATGCCTCTCTACAGTCCCCGGACTTCTTCCTTAGCAGTTGGCACCATTTTCTGAGCTTGCCTGTTTATTTCACCAGTTCTGGGTTTTTTAAAATTTTGGAGTGGGGGTGAAATCACCACAAGCATCAATTACACAAGCTATGGCAAATCACAGCACAAAGCATGGAGGCTTACTGAAACATCGAATTTACAAAGAATTTTTTAAAAGGAAAAATCACAAAATGGTAGGAGTCATTTTAGAGGTGGGTGAGTGTAGACAAATGAGGGGGGGGGGGTCGAAAATGTTTTGCAAATGTTTTGCAAACATTTTTTTGGGAGACTTAATAATGGAAAAAGCCACGAACGGCAAGAGTGAATGTGAGAGAGCAATTCTCTTCTATTACTCAATTCTCTTCTAGTACTTTTATTACTCAGACAGGAAAAAAAGTGCATGAAGTTAAGTTGAAACCCCCAATGTATTTCATTCCACAACAATTAACTCAGGAGAGATAGAAATAGTGATGAGAACATAACCATGAAGTCTGTGAGATATAAATATTAGAAGATAACCAGTGTGCAGAGAAGTAGTTCACTTGAGACCACAAGTTTCTGCTCACAGCCAATTGGAACTTCTCTGCCATTGATTCACTTTCACGGCTTTTAGCAAAGTTATTTATCCTTCAGTGCTAGTTCTTGGTCTACTTGCGAAATAGGGGTGCAAAGATACAGTGCAGAAGGAACTGGTCTCTTAGATCCTGGAGCAGCTTTGATTTGGGATGCTCATAGTAAGAAGGTTGTATGTCTTCAGTTGAAAATGCATTTGATACAAAACACAAAATTCAAGAAGTTTTAATTGTTTTTAAGTACAGGACATATCCTCAGTAACACAGAGCCCTGCACATTTTATTGCTGATTGTTGTTTCGCGTTGATATCTTATTGGACTGCAGCCAGCACATTGGTGGAAATTTGCACTGTTGTTGAGCTATAGCAATCCTTTTAAGTGAGATTTTCCTTGCATGTAGATATGACAATCCAGTGAGAAAAATAATATCTATGGCTCAATATCTAGTAACATGTGGATTCAACCACAGACTTTGAAGCATTTTAATACTTTGTTTGATGGTCCCTTGTTTTATTGGTAGTTTTCATTGGCCTTTTAGAGTTATTTGTATATAATTTGTTTTTAGTCATTGAATGCAGGCATCACTGTTTGAAAAATGTGGAGTATAAATTTTAAAAACAAATGCATAAAATACCTTAAAAAAGAGGAAAACATGATTTTTTTTCTGTTCCTATCATGTGAGTATTTTCTGATTTGAATGATAATAAGCCTACTCGAATAATGCACAAGGGTATACACTACTATGAGTGGCAATAAGCCCCTGACTATAATGCTATTCTCTTGCCACTAGCGGTGTGTGTCTTTGGTCACAGAAATGGTTTTGAGTCTCACGCTCATGGAAAAAAACAGCTATAGAGCAGTCGGCTCCTGTGATAAACCACTGATGATGGTGTTAAGGAACGAAATGGCTTCTATAGTGTAGAGGTACTTAAAAATGTGTTCTCCATCTTTTCTAAAGGAAATTACAAACAGTGTTGTATCCTTGTCACATGACTAAAGTCCCTTCCTTGTACATCTTCTCACAGTGCTGGGTTTTTGGCTATATTATGTTCATCCCTCATAAACTGTAAACATTCAAGCTTGTAAACTATTCTTGGTCTGGCAATGGCCTTTCCCCTCCAAATCCTCCTGCAAAAACCCACTCCTAATTTATATGAGAAAAAAGGGAATGTGGTGGGTATGGGAAGATCAAAGGGTTAATTCAGATTCTTACTGCTGCAAATTTGGCTATGCTGTTAGAGATCTGCAAATCCTGAGAATCAGGCTTAGCAGAAAAAATATTCCTGACCTGACCTTGGGGCTAAGAATGAAAACAACTCAGCTCTCCCTACTATGGAGCAACTGCCAAGAGAGAACAGCTGTAGTCAGAGGAATGCCGCTTTCGGTTCAGTAGCAGTCCAACTTCTTGAAAGACATTGAAGAGTTGAGGGGATAATGGAGTTGTGAGTAACATAAGAATGGGGTGGGATTGAAAATTGTGGAGAGGAGGCTTTAGACTGACAGTGAAATACGTTGTCCTCATCTGCTAGGTGATGCTAATGGGCATTCTTCAGAAGAACCCAGGAGATTGGCTGTGTGTAATGTGAAAGGTGTTTTGCCAGACCCTGACCAAGAAACACCCCTGATTCCCTCCAACAGCTCCAGGAGAGCAAAGCGTTCTTCAGCAACCTTTGTCCTATTTCAGTGAAGCTCCATTCTCCAAACCTCTCCCCACATTCTAGTTCTCTTTCCCATCTGCAAGGAGAACCGACTATTGCCAGTATGGAGGTGGGACTCCTCCTGTCAGTCTGAATGTTCCACTGCTGAGGAGCTGCAAAGGTTGTCTCCTGATCAGGTATATGACACCCTTGTTTTAAAAGCTGTCTGTCTGGGAGAGCATGGGGAATTGATTCAACAGATGCTGAATTATTGGCTGAGATGATATCAATCTGATTGACTTTTGCTGAAGACCTCCAATATGGCTATAGGCACAGGAGAAAATGACACTGTAGCAAAAACTCTTTTTCTGTTCTGAAATTTGAGATAGTATATTATTTGGGTCTGGGATTTTTATAAAAGCAATTTCTAGCTTTAGACTGCTTGCACTCAGCCCAGTTCTCCTCTTCTCAGCCCCCTCCCCCCCCAATATTCTGTGTGGGGAGTCTTTCTTCCAAGGCCTCCAAGGTAGATGTAAAAACATAAACATGGATTCACTCCAGGGGCCTTGCATCAGGAGGTAGAACTACTTAAGTGCATGTTGGAGGGGAGTCCTCTCTCAGCTCAGGTGTACAAGTGTTCATGTTGAATGGCGGAGTCATTGCTCTGTGTCAATGCGTAATTAGAGATTAAGGGATGGGGTGCCTCCAGGGCCCCTTTCTCCATTTTCTCTTTGTGCATACTTTTCCATGCAGCTTTTGTGTACTGGCGTGGGACTAAAATACTAGTGGGTGGGGAGGTTGAAGGTAGGGAATTAACTTTGCTTTAATGGACCGCCACATGGGCTTCCTGGTAGAGGGTCTAGATGCATCTGTTAAGCATTTATAATCCAGAATTGGTTCTAATGATGAGATTGTCTAAACTGGTCAGAAAACAATACACCTAACACTGCTTAATGTTTCTGTAGCTTGCAATACACTAAGTAAATTTGTAGGGGGGAGGAATCAAGGATAATGGCTCCTTCCTCCCTAATACTCCAGTGTTAACAGATCAGGAACTGCAAATGGCAATGAGTACTGCATTTTCATTCTGCTGTTAGTCCAGCGGCTCTGTGCTCAATTCTGGGAATTCATAATTGTATGTATGAGCAGGCTGGAAGGACCCTGCCTTCAATCAAGATTTGAAGTTTATTTATCTGTCAGTGTTGATGTCCTGCCCCTCCCCTTTCATCTTGAGAGTAGCGCACAACAATATTTAAACAGTTAAAACATTTACAAACATTAAACATCTCATTTGAGATTTTTTATGGGGCAGGTTCAGGGGCGTGGCCATGCCCCCACCCATCCCTGAGGGCGTGGTCACATGTCCCCAAGCTCCACCCCCGGCCTCAGTGCTTATAAAAGCAGCTCTCTGAGGCAAGGGATGGCAGTCTCTTCTCCCCGGAGGGGAGGGAAGAAGGGACTGCTGGCTGGGAGTCCAGCCGGTGTGTAGAGAATTGAGTGGGGGTGGGGAGATGAAAATTGAGGGGGTGGGGGGGTGCTTTGGAAAGCTAATAATAAATAAATAAATAAATGTAATGGGGGGGTTGAACCCATGAATCCCCCCTTACCTAGGTCCTTTTTTTGAAGTTATCTTCTATAGATACCATGGACTCTCTCCTACAAAGGTACAAGAACTACCTCTGCTTCCCCAATAAGCAGCCAGTTAATGTGTCTTTTCTGTTCGCAGTAGGCAGTCTGCATGTCTTGGAGTCATGTGCTGCAGGAGAAAGGATTCAGAAGGAATTTCTAGGGCCACTTTGAATCTAACAAATGTTTAGAGTGACAGATGTAATGAAACAGCTAGATTTTAATTCAGTAGCACCCTGGAGACCAATAAGGTGTTCCGTGCAGAAGCTACCGAGAGTCAAAGGAGCAGCAGTGGTGTAGGAGGTTAAGAGCTCATGTATCTAATCTGGAGGAACCGGGCTTGATTCCCAGCTCTGCCGCCTGAGCTGTGGAGGCTTATCTGGGGAATTCAGATTAGCCTGTGCACTCCCACACACGCCAGCTGGGTGACCTTGAGCTAGTCACAGCTTCTCGGAGCTCTCTCAGCCCCACCTACCTCACAGGGTGTTTGTTGTGAGGGGGGAAGGGCAAGGAGATTGTCAGCCCCTTTGAGTCTCCTGCAGGAGAGAAAGGGGGGATATAAACCCAAACTCCTCCTCCTCCTCCTGTCAAATGTAATGAAAGGGTCTGCTTTAAACGGGATGCCCCCTTCCCCCACATGTCTCATGGCTCCTTGCATACATGGGGGCAACAGTGTGTCCACAGAAAACCTTTCCTGCCATTCCTTACGGCCTAGATCATGGTGAATCCAATTACCGAGTAAGAATACTCTGAGTATCTTACATGTTAAATCCTTTATCACTTGCTCTATGATGCCATTGCCAACATATTGTGAGATGGCAGGAAATCCTAACAAATTATGCAAAAAGCAGAAATGAAGCTGATTGGAGGGATCAACGCACATGTGACTGGAGGTACACGTTTTATATCCCTAATCTCTGCTCTCCAGAGTAGTGTCCACAACAGCTTCTCTTGTGGGCTGAGAAGCCAGCAAACCCTTTCTTTCCCACATTTCAAAAAGGTGTCCACTGATTTTCAATACATTAGACTGGCATTGCCTTTGGCACCACCAGGAAGACTCTAGGCCTGTGCAAACAAATTCACTGTCCTCTGGACAGTCTAGCACCCAGCCTCTATAACATCAGTAGTGCCTTTAGCCATGTTCTGGAATACGAAGTCTAAATTTGGTTTAGGTTTACTTTGCATCTTGGTCTTCCTATCTGGTTTACAGGTTATAGCTTTACTGCCACTTGGTGGTTACTTGTTTTATTCTATTCTTTTGAAGTTTTTAGCTTTTGACATTTCAGGCAAATAAGAGACATTTTAGAGACCTCAGTTTATTTTAATTTTTGTGACCCATTTTAAAAAGCTGGATTTTTGTTAGAAGTTTGTTGACAATGTTTAGCTTTTTTCCCTCCAGCATCAAGCTGGTGAGAGAGAAATAGCCAGTCTGAAGAATAAGAGAAGACTGAGTGCTTGGTTTATCTATTCCTATAACCCATAGAAATTAATGTGTCAAGAAGAGTCACGTTTCTTGCCTTACTGATGAAAAATCCTTATCAAACTTTATGCAGTATCTTCAACATGTTAATAAAATCAGCTTCTACGCTAGAGCCATCGTGGTGTAATGGAACAGGTGGACTCTAATCTGGAGAACCAGGTTTGATTTCTCACTCCTCCACATGAGTGGCAAACTCTTACCTGGTGAACTGGATTTATTTCACTGCTCCTTCATATGAAGCCTGCTGGGTGACCTTGGGCCAGTCATAGTTCTCTCAGAACTCTTTCAGCTCCACCTACCTCACAAGGTTTTTATTGTAGGGAGAGGAAGGGAAAGGAGTTGGTAAGCTGAAACGCCTTACAGGAGAGAAAGATGGGGTATAAATCCAAACTCTTCTTCTACTCTTAACATCCATGGGGATTGAAGAGAAGCTAATTGAATTATTTGCACCAGTGTTTACTGTGGGAAATGAGGGACCTGTACCCAGGACAGAGCAACAACTTTCAGGAAGGGATTCTTAAGAACTGAGTCAAACTGAGGTGGTGAAATATAAGAAATAAGAAGAACCCTGCTGGATCAGACCAGTGGTCCATCTAGTCCAGCACAAGAGAACTTCTAAACCTACTGGAGATATTAAAAATCAGTGAGTCTTCAGGTCCAGATCATATACACTGGAGGGTTCTTAGGGAACTCAAATGTAAAACTGTTGATCTACTATGCAGTATCTGTAACATGTTACTAAAATCTGCTACTACACCAGAGCACTGGAAGAGTAGGAAATGTCACAGAGAATTTAAAAAAGGGGTAGAAAGGGAAAGCAGGAAATTTACAGACCAGTTATTATAATATCTGTTCCAGGCAGTAGAATTATTAGGTACATAGAAGAACAAAGTCTGTTGAGGAGAAATCAGCATGGTTTCTGCAAAGGGAAGTCATGCCTCACCAACACTTTGGAGTTCTCAGAGAAAGTGAACAAAAATTGAAAATAATGGTCACATTTCAAAAGACTTTTGGCAAGGTATCTCACCAAAGACTCTTGAGTAAACTTAGTAATCATCGGTAAGAGAATGAGTCCTTTTGCTAAGTTCTCTCAAGGGGAGTATGTAGTGGGCTCTCACAAGGATTGGTATTGGGGTAGGTGCTATTTAATTTGTTCATAAATGATCTGGAACTAGGAGCAAGCATGCTGTGGACAAACATGCGGATGATACAAGGTTATTCAGGATAGTGAAAACCAAGACCAACTGTGGAGAGCTCCAGAAGGATCTCCACAAACTGGGCAAGTGTGTAACAATGTGGCAAAGGAAGTTCAATATAGGGAAGCATATGATGAAGTTCACTGGAACAAAATCAATTTCCAACTTTAAACGTATGCTAGTAGAATTTGAACTTGCGAAGAATGAGACTGAAAAAGACTTTTGGCTTGTAGTGGATATGTTTCACATGAATGATCTAAACAGGTCAAGGGTCACACTGAGCATCACCAGCCTAAAGAATGTGAGGAGAGCCTCAATCTACTTCAAAGCCTACAAGATCCCTTGGCTGCAATAAAAAGATCTGGCCTGAGAGATAATATCTTGGACCAAATGGCAAAGGGGGGAGGCTTTTTACAAGGCAGGCAAATTGAACAAAACAAACAGTTCTTGCTCACGCACACACACACATTCACATGCACTGAAGCCATGGAACCTCTTGTGACTCTACTTACACTTATGTTCATGTAGGTGAGTATTAGGAGTTAGATTTCATTATGTTTACTGCACCAACTTACTTGAATACTGCTTGTATGTGAACCTTTTACTTTATACTGAAATAAAGTCTACACCTTTTACAGGTGCGGTTTTGCTGTTTACAGGGGTCCAACCTAGTCTTGGCCATGGCTTCCTTAAAAGGAGATTGAATCCCAGGATCCAGATATGGGATAGGGCAGTGATGGCGAATCTTTTTGAGACCGAGTGCCCAAACTGCAACCCAAAAACCTCTTATTTATCGCAAAGTGCCAACGTGGCAATTTAACCTGAATGCCGAGGTTTTAGTTTAGAAAAAACAGTTGACTCCGAGGTGTGCGTTACTCGGGAATAAGCTTGGTGGTAGTTGTTGGCTTTGCTTTGAAGCAGCCATGCAACTCTTCTAGCGGGTAAATCATGACCCTAAGAGGGTTTACTCAGAAGCAAGCCCCATTGCCAGCAACTGAGCTTACTCCCAGGTAAAGGATCACGCTTTAGTTCTTTGCATGAAAATCAGTGGGGTTTAACAGCGCTTTACAGGGTTACCTATACTGCTTCCCCAAAACTAGGTCTTAGGTTTAATGCTAATAAGCGAGCCCAGCAGCCCAGGCCAGCCTAGATGTGTGTGTGGGGGGCAATTCCCCCCCACATGACAAACTCTGTTTGCGCATGCCCACAGAGAGGGCTCTGAGTGCCACTTCTGGCACCTGTGCCATAGGTTCGCCATCACTGGTATAGATATAAACACAAGATATAATAGTTTGGATCACTAACCTATTTGTAAGATGTAGGTTGATTTTATGAGAACACATGGAATCTCACAGGAACAGAATATTTGTGAAAAATCCTGATTTGCTTCCTGTATTATGGTTATGTAAAGAACAACCTTCCCACCTCTCCTCTGATCAACCAAAGGAAGATATGACTAGACTTTTGGGTTGGTTGATAAGGTGGTGACTATTTTGCACAGACCTGAGCAATTATAGCATTATCTGCACAATGATAATTGGATTTGCAGCAGAAATCAGTAAACAGCTGTAGTCTCATGACATCTTGAAATACTGCTGAGTAGAATTTCCATTGCATTGGAAAGCATTTGTTTAGAGTAGACTTTAAAAGCAGTTTTATCTAGCATGTCTGGAGAAACATGGATGGATAGCTGTTGTGGGTTTTCTGGGCTATGTGGCCATTGTAATTTTTGCTCCTAACGTTTCACCAGCATCTATGGCTGGCAACTTCAGACGAGTGTCACAGCAAGATGTGTTTCTGTGGAATAGTGTGGAGAAAAATACATCTTACTGTGATACATCTCTGAAGATGCCACAAATGTGGGTGAAACATTAGGAGCAAAAACTACAAGACCACGGCCACACAGCACGGAAAACCCACAACAGCCAGTTAATTCTGGCTGTGAAAGCTGTCAGTATATAGAAACATGGATAAAATATCTACTGGGAGATATTAAACCTAGCTGTTGCCAGCCACAGATCAACTGGATTCCAAATTAATAGGACTTCCTAATTCCCTTTGTCATCTAATAGTTTAAGTTTGGAATGAGGCATTTTTTGGTTTGTGACAAACAATAATATTCCTTTTAAGAATTTTAAACAATGTCTGGTCATTGCTGGGCAAGAACAGAATTCCTCCATTGACTTACTGATGAATAATTAAGCAAATCTGATAATGAAAGTGGAAGGTGGTTTTAATGACCAATTGGAATCAGAGCTTGAGGATATTTGGGAAGGAATCCCCAGCCAGAACTAAGGGACCCCCAAGTCAACTTTTAGAATATCCAGTTTGTGAAAAATGTTATTAAATTACATTTTAAAATCCTCAATAGAACAAAATGATAGGCTGACAAGTAATGTTTGACTCAGATTTAGGAGAGCACGTTCCTCAATTCAGCAACGATGCAACCGTAGCACCCCCTAGTGGCCCCACGGAGTTGACAGGTTTTCCTTTTGCAGAGCCTATGCCCACACACCTGTTCTAGCCCCTTTTTTCTTGCGGTAAGAATTCCAACTCAGTTAGGTGATACGTCCTTGGCACAGGCAGGCATGTCACATATTGCAGGAATATCTGGAAAGGCCAGTGCTCCAAGAAATGGAGAAAGTAGGCAGATGTTTTTAAGGTCAGCTACTGTAAGCAGCTTGACTCAGAGCTTTAAAAAGGAGGTCAAGCGTTGAGCCATAAGCCCCTGAAGTCTCAACGGAAAACATAGCCTCCCTTCAACTTCACACATGATCCCGAAGCTCTCCTGCACTTCACGGCTCCCTCAAATCTGGTTTTTTGTTCCACTCACAACTAGGATGATTGTTTTTTACTTGCTTGTTTTGTTGTCTTGGTAGGGCTCATGCTCCTTTAATAATTGGCACGAATAAGCAGACAGTCAACACGTAAAGCATTTCCTTGCTTTCTGTATGCTGGGAAGAATTTCTGATGAACTTCTGACGGGCATGTTTAAGGCAGAGGAGACCTGCCGGACAAAATCTCACAACCTTTTCTCCCTCAGTTTCCAGGCCTGAGACATAGTGGTGCTGGGAAGGTTTAATAACGTAGGAAGCCAGCTACTCCCAGCATCTTCCGTTATCTGATGCACTCTCACATCCAGCGACAAAACGAGGAGAAAGCCCAACAACTTTGTCACTGAAAGGTCAGCAGGGCGGTGCAATGATTTGCCCATTGCTTAAACTGTATCAAATGTTATTTCTCCTGACAATTTTTTTAATCCCTCATCTTCAGCCACGAAGCAATTGCAACTAACGCTCAGTCCGAAGCATTCCTTGGGGGAGGGGCTTCTCCGATGTGATGGATTCATGCGCTCGGTTATTTCCTGCCTTCTACCTGATCATCTCAGCCTCTTCTTCGATGCCATCTCCTCTCTTTTCACTGAGGAACAAACACAGCGCATCCTCCTCCCCCTTTCGAACAGCAGTTGTTGCCCTTAACAGCTAGATCGGGACTAATCCCCTTTGAACACCGCAGCAGATCGCGCTACGCAAACACCCCCGCCGATCAGGCCACCGCGCGCCGCAGCCAGTCGTCTGCACACCTGGAAGCCTGCCCCTCCTTCGCATCACCCGATGCAGAACCTCGGAATGCCGACGCCACAATCGGGCGCTGGAATCCCCACTAATGTCTGATTCATTCCTTCGCAGTCCCTAGGATTAGTTCTAGAGCCGAGTGATTGGACAATAGGGCGTCTGCCCGCCTCTGAGAGATCTCGACTGGCTGCAAAGCTGTCACTCCCATCCTTGGCAGCACCCGATTAGTCAAGCCGGCCGGCAATCTTAAATCTCACTCGATTGGCTGTTCCTCCGTGGACCTTCGGCAGCCGCTGTGCCATTGGAGGACGGGTGCCCTTCCTCGCTTTGGGGGTTGCGGATTGGTGGACGCCTGCCTACGCCTCTGGCTGTGAAGGTGAACGTCTCCTCCAGGCAGATTCGGAGAAGTGCTAGCCTCGGCCAACTCTTGCAATGGCTCCCGTCTTTAGGTCCGTGTTCGGCGCCGTCCCGCAGGCCACGCCAGTGGCCGTCTTCCAGCTGACGGCGGATTTCCGCGTTGATACGGACCCGCGCAAGGTCAACTTGGGAGTGGGAGGTGAGAGAATCGGAAGGGCGAATCCGCCCGTGTAGGGAGTGGGGAAAGCTTGTCTGAGCTCCTTTCATACATTCAGGATGGGTGCAGGTCAGGATGGGTGCATACATGCATGCACAGACACCATACGCCTGTGGAGTGAATCATGCTCACAGCTCCTGCCTGCCTCCCACCTGGTGTGTGCATGTTAGTATTTCACGAGCTGGGTTTTTGTCAGGATACCGGCACCTGGTTGCAAAATGCAAACACGCGTTCGCAGAAACGTGCGCGCTTAATGAATGCATCCGTTACGAGTCACGAGCTAGACTGGCGCTTATACTTAAGAGGCTGATGTCTTAAGATTGCCAAGCTGATGTCCAGCCCCTCCCCCCCCCCCAAGAGTCAGAGTTCTGCAGCTGCCGTGTTTGGAGGCTTTGATCTGCAATGGGACAGAAGAGTTCTGGGGCATCTTAAACGTGTCTTGTGATTTCTCGTGCTCTGCCTTGTTCTGCATACATTTTACCAGTCTTCTATAGTGCTGCCTTCAGATATTTTGTCTGTACTGTGTTGTGACATTGTTGCTAGCTCCCATGACTAGTCAGTGCAGGAACAGAATGGGGGTGAAAATACTGATGGGTTGATAGCTGTGGAGACTGCCTTCAGCCTGACACTGTTTCTGAGAGACTCATTTAGAAAGTGTCAGAATTTCTAGGACTCCGTGTTGCAGCACTGGATCGCTGGATTTGTGAAAGAGTGGACTAGCATCCCTACTGGGAGTACATGGTTGTGGAAGTTGTCTGTCCTGTGCCTCAGTCAAAAGCACGATGGTAATGAATGCTAAGAAAGGAGGTAATGCCACTGTGTGGAGGTGGGAGGCTCAGAACAAGGGATGTGTTTACATTGGTAATTACTGCCTCTCTTCTAGATTACTTGATAATGGTCTGCTTTGGGCCTAGAAGGGCATCTTCAACCTTCATGTCTCTTTGACTTCATTTCGCCATCGGGACTTTGAATTTTATAATTTGTATATGGTTTTAACTGGGATTGGGGTGAAATGGATTTTAACTGTTATTTGAATGATGGACACCGCCCTGAGCCCTTTGGGGAAGGGCGGTATAGAAATTTAATAAAATAAAAATAAATAAATAAATAAATAAATTTCCCTGTTTCCCTCCCTTTTATGATTTGTTGCTTTCCTTATGTCTTGGGGAGGTCACCAAAGACATCGCCTGGCCTTATTTATGCATTGTTCTGCCTCCGTCTTTGTTGTCTGATTTGCTTGAGGTGTTATTTCTGCCAGGGGGACCCGCAGCATCCTGATATTTTAATCGCTGAAACACTGTTCTCAGGAATACCTGGGCTGCTATCCAAGTACAGCTTGAGCTAACTTGATGACCTTGGGCAGAGTTTTGCCTGTGCCTTGCAGAAACTTGAAAGGGACTCTGCCCTGGTGCCAAGAAGCATACTCACTGCCACCCTTGTAGTCTCGAAAACTTTGCTCTTTGCTCAGAAGTCATTTAACATGTATCCAGTCGGTTGCTTCTTGGATCACTGCAACTTAAGATCTTTCTGCTCATGGTTTGCCTGTGCCAGGCAAGCTTTTCTGCTTGTTCTTGTGCTAGAGTTCTGTGGGATTTTTGCCTGCCTGCCTGCTGCTGTTGTTTGCTGTCTCCCCTGTACATGCTGCACAGCACCTGCTCAGTTGTGAGATGCTCAAGGTTTTAATTTTGGCAGCTGTCAAGGTAGTCTCTCTGCTGACTTCAGCTATTGCTGGCCTGAAGCTCCCATCCCGCTCGTGGCTCTCCTGAGACTCCAAACTTGCTGAACACAGTCAGATCCCACAGTGACTTATTTGATAATCTCTAGGATTTAAGAGCTTGGGCTTGAATAGCTGGACCAAGGGATTATGGGACTCTACAATCGTGGGCGTTGGAAACTAATGTGACAACATATGTTTTATTGTATTAAAACAACATTTAAAATGAAAATCTTACAAGTTACAGTGTCTCAGCTATCCACAAATCAAACTCTTTAAAAAATCAGTCATTTTGACCAATTTAAACCTAAAAAGAAAGTGAAAAACAGCTGGGAGAGCGCTCAACTCCACACACAGTCATTAATAGGCTCTGGCCTTTAAACAATAAAACTTTAAAACATTTTAAACAGTAAAAGGAAAGGTAGCTGAAAGGATATGCTAAAAGGTAACAACTAGGTTGGGTTAAACAAAGGAGTCTAAAACTTATCTTAAAATGTGGAGGAGCTCAAGAGATGACGACCCCTCCACTCAGCTGCCAGAACCGGAACCTCTGTTGCATTGTAAAGGCTTGAAGTGTAAACTGACAACCTAGAATAGGGGTCTGCAACCTGCGGCTCTCCAGATGTTCATGGACTACAAATCCGAATTGTAGTCCATGAACATCTGGAGAGCTGCAGGTTGCAGACCCCTGACATAGAACAAAAGAGGCAGAGCAGGAAAAGATGTCTACAGTAAGTGCCTCCCTACCATAGTTGTGTGTCTTGACTAATCGCCTTCCTTTCTCCTCTACAGCTTATCGCACAAATGAAGGGCAGCCTTGGGTCTTGCCAGTAGTTCGGAAAGTGGAGCAGATGATTGCCAAAGACACCAGTTTAAATCATGAGTATCTTCCGATCTTGGGCTTGCCAGAGTTTCGTGCTAATTCCTCACGAATTGCCTTAGGAGAGGACAGTCCGGCCATCAAGGAAAACAGGGTGAGCTTGACAGTGAAGAACTGGTATGGGCTGATGGAAGGAACTTGGGGTGTTCTGCCTTTCAGGGGTGTTTAGACTGGGTTTTTTGGGGGGTGGCTTCCTGTTTTCTATTGTACTGTGGGAATATCAGGAATGGTAGACTAAGATACTGATAGAATAAGCTTTGAGTAACAGGTCTCTTAAAATGAGTAAATTCTACCTTGGTAGAAGGGCAATGTAAATGTCAGTCTGAAGGTGGGGTCAGAGGACACCTATTGCCTTGTCTGATAACATTGCTCCCAGGTAGAATCTTGGAGACTCAGGAGGAATTTGGATGCAGTCCAGTGCAAGACAAAAAGCATGTTACGGGAATCTTGCTGAGAAGAGTTCTTGTTGGAGAAAAAGCATCAGTCTTTTGATGAGACTTGTTTTCCCCCTTTTTTTCAGGTAGGGGGTGTACAGTCTTTAGGAGGCACAGGGGCTCTGCGTATTGGAGCGGAATTCTTGAGGCGCTGGTACAATGGAACCAACAACACAGCAACCCCTGTCTACATTTCTTCCCCTTCCTGGGGTGAGCACTGAAGCCTGGCTGGCATCTTTGCTATGGTGTGGAGCAGGGAGAGGGAGGGCAGGCAACTGAATATACAAAAGTGGTTAAATATCCCTATTGCCTTGGTTCACTGATGAATGCTTCTCCCTCTCCCCTCGCTCCAGAGAACCATAATTCGGTCTTTACGGATGCTGGCTTCAAGGACATCCGAACCTATCGTTATTGGGATGGTGCCAAAAGGGGTCTGGACATCCAGGGATTCCTGGAAGACTTGGAGGTAGGTCTGGTTGCCCTACATTTTGGATGTAACCTGGGCAGAGACTTGAGTAGGATTAGATTGCTAGGATTAGATTGGCCTGGGACCTTGTGGCTATGTTTAGGTACTCTATTGAGCATGGCTATATGCTGCAGAGGACTGAAGTAATTAGGGGTGGGCTATCTAATTCATACTTGGTTATTTATTTATTTATTGGTTAAACTTATATACCGCCCTCCCCCGGAGGGCTCAGGGCGATGAACAACAAAACAAAATAGAGCACATAAACCAAAGACTAGCTGTTACAAAGGTTAGCTGTATACATCTTGGCTGGCTTACTTGTAGTGCTCCTGTGTACATTTAAAACTACCAGTTGCTTGGGTGTGTACTCTGAAAGTTCCAAGCAAGCAAACTTCAGAGAAAAATAATAATGCCCAAGTGCATATGGCATCAGTAATGCTCAGAAAGTCACGTTCACAAAATTTCATCAGCATGTGTTCAAAGCTAGTGTGGTGTGCTTCTGGGCTGCGTTGCTTGTGAGTCTGCACTCACTGAATTGTAAGCTTTTGGGTCCCCTATAGACATGGCTGGCTTAGCAAAGAAATTACCAAGAAGGTTGGGCATGTGCTTAGCTTAAACAAGGTACACCCTTTATTAAAATGATCATACCAGTGGGAAAACAATACTTCTTATTCCATTGCTTGGACAATCCATTAGGAAGGAGAAAAGTTTGCTCAGAGGATCTCCCTTGCTATACTCTGTTTTACCAAAAGAAAGAACCAAAATGGTAACTTCATTTGCCTCATGCTGGACCATCTTTGTTTTAGAATGCTCCATATATCGGCACGAGGACCCAAATGGAGCATTCTAAAACAAAGGCGGTCTAGCATGAGGCAAATGAAATTACAATTCTCCTCCTCTCTTAAAAGAACCAGGCGTGGGGGCGGGTTGTCCTCCTTTTTTGTGAGATTACCCTACTTTACACAGAATATTCCTCACATGCTTCAAAAACTTAAGCACTATCTATCAATTTGTAGTAGAAACCATTCTCCTGACCTATTCCTCTAAACTTACCTTTTTATTTATTTACTTTCATTTATTGGATTTAACATGCCACCCCTCTTCTTTTGGGCTCAGGCTGGCTTACAACATACATCCAAAGCATAAAACCCACAACATACATCCACAACATTAACATTAAAATACTCTGATAGTAAAACTAGTCAAACGTTAAACATTCTAATACGGTAATGAACAAAAATTCCATTTTTTTCAAGATGGTGAAAATGCAAGCAAGGATATTTTACTTCAGCAGTCTGTGTGGTTGATAGTTAATTAAATCACATACAATGCACGATGCATTACTTCTAACTTTTCTTTCAAATAGAGAGATTTGGAGTCCACTGAATCTGGCCATACACACCTGTTGTAGGATTTTTATATTAACAATTATCTGAGTTTCATTTTTTGCATGGAAAGAGGCTGAAACGCTCACTCAATACTGGAAATGCTGGAGAGCACTTGTTGCCTGATATGCTACTTAGCATGGGAGGATCTAACTAACTATAGTTGCATTCACAGCTCATCTGTCCGCAGTTCATTTTTTTGCTAGAGTATTTAGAGCATGCAAGCTGTGTACATATTACAACCCTATCCGTATGGTTCAGACATGGGTGGTGAGGACCCTGGACACAGTCTGTTTAATTCCTTTCTTTCTGTCTCCTTCCTTACAGGAAGCTCCAGAGTTCTCCATTTTTGTCCTCCATGCCTGTGCTCATAATCCCACTGGAACAGACCCCACCCAGGAGCAGTGGAAAATGATTGCAGCTGTTATGAAGGTACTTGCTCTGCAGCCCAAGGGCAACAGGGCTGTGTATCTTTTGGCCATAAAAATATTTCATTCTGTACCAAAAGGCTAAATGTTGTGACCAGCAAGTCTTCGTCAACTGTGGCTGCTTCCACACCGAGGATTTCTCATGTCTCAGCCACCCTATGGATGCTTTTAAAAATGTTTCCATATGACGCCATCTTCTGTTTGTTCATGGGTCAACATGACTTGACTTGATGGCACTTAACACACACGTGAAAACCTAGTCAGCTGCTCATTTGTTGATGGCAGATAGTCCCTGGTTGCGATTAGCAGAATAGAAGATGAAGTCCTACCTTTTAGACAGAGGAGAGATCTTTAGAAGTTCTGCAAATATGAGGTTTATTTAAGGTTGTTTAAAGGATGGGCAAGGGAAGATGTGGGCACCATATACATAAATTCCTCTGGAGGTGGTATGTAGTGAAGCGACATTCATGGAAAGCCAAGTGGCTCTCTTAACAATTCCTTTCTTGCAGCGACGGTTCCTTTTCCCTTTCTTCGACTCTGCCTATCAAGGTTTTGCCTCCGGTTGTCTGGACAGGGACGCCTGGGCTGTGCGCTTTTTTGTTTCCGAGGGCTTTGAACTCTTCTGTGCACAATCCTTCTCCAAAAACTTTGGGCTCTACAGTAAGTATCTTATATAGAGAAAGAATGTGGTGGGGGTGGCGGGGATTTCCTCTCATGTGGTGAGTTGGGAGATGCAGCACAAGAGTGCTTGTGTAGGACTTCAGGTTTAT
>NC_059432.1:65661779-65686999 GCF_021028975.2 Sphaerodactylus townsendi
TTCTTTCTTTCTTTCTTTCTTTCTTTCTTTCTTTCTTTCTTTCTTTCCCGAGTGAGGTCAGCCTCCTTCAGAACGTCCTCCTTCCCCGCCGCGCCTGTGGGGTCGAGATATCCTGTTAATGGTTGTTGTCTCCGGCCCATTAGGTCGCTTCTTTCCAGCCGCCCCCTCGGGTTTAAGAGCTGCGCACTGTTTACACTAGGGATTAAGGTAATGGATGGAGCCAAGCCGGAGCCCGCCCGAGCCAGGGGGGTGGTAGCCTGGGCAGTGGCCCGAGTAGGAAGCCCATTCTCCGGAGATGGTGTCACCCTCGGGGCCTCTAATCGCCCCATTAGCCGCCCGGGGAAGTGTGAGAACCAGCCCTGGTGCCGGCCGCGAATGTCCCACGTCCAAACCTATTTTTACACGAGCAGTTCGGGAAGCTGGGGTGCTGTGTGGTTTCCGGGCTGTTCGGGAAGCCTCTGACCCCCGCGCGGCTCTGCCCCTTTGGGTCGGCTCTTGGCGGCCTCCGCGGGTGTGTAAACTACACCGCACCCGTCAAATCCAATCCGGCCTCGTCTGGCCCTGGGTGAGCCACTCTTCTCGCACATCTGCAAAGACGGAGGGCGGGATTTTAATCTTGGTCCAGCTCCTATAGTGAAGATGGCCTCAGTTTCCCCTCGAGACCGCAGCTGAACTCTTAAGCGCGGTTCCTTGGAAAACAGCCCCTGCCCCGACAGTCGGGGAACATCCATCTCAGGAAATCAAAGGCCGGTGGCAGAAATCCGGGTTTCTCTCGGGAACGCTCCTTGGCTTTGGTTATTTGAACGCTGTCGCCAGTGTTGAGATCCCCAGGGATTTCTTGAAAATAACTGCCACCGATGCGCGCCTTGGTTGAGAATTGGAATTTAGCCCCCCACTGAAAGGGTGGAGAAATCCCCTTCCGAAACGCGCTAATTGCTAGGTGATCAAAGCGCTAAAGAGATGCTCAGGTCGGGGTAGGAGGAGACCGAACACCCACCCACCCGTTCCCGCCTGTCACTCTTTCCCCGCTGAAGTCGCCTCCACATGACTGGCAGCGACACACCTTTCGTCCAGGCAATCTCCGGACCCGAACCAGTCCCACCTTGTCCTTCACCCTGCTGCAAATGAGTTTGACTGCGCTGGGTGGGGCTTGCTTCCAAATAAGTAGGCACAAGACTAGGCTATTATGGTCACGCGCAGAAAGCAAAGCTGCCAAAATTGGAGAGCAGTAAAGTGGGAACATTAAAATATTTTATCGAATTTCTCCCGTTGAGACCAGTTGGGAAGGGGGGGGGGGGTATAAATATAAAAAATAAATACATAACAATAAAAATGTAAAAGCCTTCGCTCTTGCTCTGTGCAGGAAAATTCGAGCTGGGGGAGCAGAAAAGGGATGGGAAGCAACTGGAAGAAGGCCTCATGATTTGAAAGATGACCCCAATAGTGTGAAACAACCAGCTGACTGTGTAACAGACTTCCCTCTGTGATTCACCTCTGAAGATGCCAGCCACAGATGCAGGCGAAACATTAGGAACAAGATCCACCAGACCACGGCTACACAGCCCGGAAAACCCACCGCAACCAAGCAGCTGACTCCCCCCCCCCCCCGTTTGCGCACACATGTGCGTGATGCTCAGTCCTTTCCAGGCGCGATTTTTGTGTGCTTGTTTCACAGCCTGTCCGGCTGGCCACGAAACTCGGCAACTGAGCCCGTTCTTTTTGCTGGTTTGGGTTTGCCTTCCTGCCGCAATCACGGACAATGGTCGGTGAAACGGCCTTGCCTTGTTCAGTGTCAAACCTGGTGTTTTACCTGTCACTGTCAAATGGAGGGGCATTTCGTGGTCGAAAGCTAATAATAATAGTAACAACAACAACAACAACAGTAGTAGTAGTAGTAATAACAATAACAAATACAACAATAAATACACCAGACATCACCATGATCGAGGACAAGAAAGTGACCACAGTCGACACAGCAGTACCCGGTGACAGCAGGGTCATTGAAAACAAAACACTTGAAGGTCACTTTATACCAGGATTTGAAAATCGAGCTTCAGCGTCTATGGCACAAACCAGCTGAGGTCGTCTCAGTGGAAAACACTCGGGCAGCACTTGAAACATCTTCGAATTGATAAAATGAACATCTGTCAGATTCAGAAGGCAGCCCTGCTGGGATCCGCACAAATACTACGCCTCCGATATATTACAACTTCCTAGGCCTCTGGGTGAGGCTCGAATTGTCATGAAAGGCCAACAACCAGCTAAAGATCTGGCAGCTGTGAAATCTACAACAATAATTACAATAATTTTCTAAGTACTTTGAAGTCTCATTAATTCCTGTGGAAGAATCCAGCGCCTGCTGAAGTCGCTCCTTCTGAAATTGGTTCGAAGGTTTCGCTTTTACTCAGAACGAAGAGGCACAGGCACGTATTTTCCCAGTGGGGAGAGCCAGGGGGGTTGTAGTGATGAAAAGTCTTGGGTAGTATCTGGGAGGCCCGGGTCCAAAATCCCTACTGGTCTGGTGGGTGACCCTGGACCAGTCACACCCTTTAAACCTAACCTACTTCATAGGGTTGTTGTGAGAATAAAATGGAGGAAAAGAGAATGATGACCCAGCTTCTCTGCGGAGAAATGGGGGAGGGGATAAATGAGTTACTAAAGAAACAAATACGAGAAAAGTATTGTGAGCTGCAGACTGGTGCTTGGCTCCCTTTATTCATGCCTTGTTCTTATTGTGAAGCTAATGCATACACAAACACACACCAAGTGTGTACAAACCGCGAATAAAAGCAACTCACTGCGCACAATTAAAGACAAACCACGTCAAACAAAAAAGAGACGGCGGAACGAATTAGAATTACAAAACCGTCGTGTTTGCTGTCAGAATTCATCGTGGATAATCCATTTCAGTCACAAAGAGGACTTTTGTGGCACTTTCAAAACTAACGAAAGATCGCGCTTAGGATAAAACGTTTTTGGGCGGGACTATTCATTTTTGCTTTGCCGCAGCCGACTAACAGACGATCCTTTCGACGTCCACGAAGCTGACTCTCCCGTGGAAAGGCCCTTGCCAGCGCCCACCCCACCCCGATGCAGCGAAGGGCATGCTCTCTTTCCCCCTCTTTGCCAGCCCAGCCCAGCCCCTTCCCCGCGCCCGTCGAGGGACAGATCAGTGCCTGGAGAGGGCGGCGGGGCTCGGGAGTCCGCCTCCCCCCGCCCACCGGCTATTTACACAGCGCCTGCCCTTGTGTAAACTCGGCCCGGGCCGTGGTTATTCTCAGGCCGGTCTGTTTGTCGTCGGCTGTCAGCAGCGCCCCATGAGAAACGGCCCTTCCCGGCGCTCCGCCCGCGCTGATTTATGTGGGAACCGCACGGCGGGAATGCGGGGCGGCGGCGCCCACGGGGCCGCCCGGGAGCCTCGTCGAGAAGGGCAGCGCGGGCTCCGAGGGACCGCGGGCTGAGAGCCTGCCCTGGCCCGGGCTGCACTCCAGGAGAGAGGGGAGGACTGGAGCAAGCGCTCCTCCTCCTAACCGAGGAATTGCACAACCATCGGGGCAGAGAACTGAACCTTTCACTTGTAGACGTTCCGCGCAAACGCGTTTTTAACACCCCCCCCCCCACAGAAAGCTTTGTGTGTTTGAGCGAATGCTGTCCACCAAAGGAGAAGACAGAGTCTGTTTGAAAGGGACGACACATTCTGCACAGTTACAGACATGCTAAGCATTTCAGACCATTTCCAGCAACTTTTTATTTTAGGAAGGTCTGTGTGTGTGTGGGTGGGGGAATCCTCACCTTTATCTCAGAGCCTGCCCCTGTGGAATCTGCATAGGATAGAATAAACGTTTTTTAAAAACTGCTTCCTTAAGAGCATTCACACCTATGATCCAGTAGAGCAAGACTCAGAGATGGGCTTTAGCATTAGAGGTAAACACAGCCACAGGAGACATATTCCATGCTTCAAAGGAAGAGCTGAGGCTCTTAGGTATTCACACCAGTGAGGAGAGGTTGCAGGATAAACCAAGTTGAACCAGAAGCACCCATTCGGTCTCTGTAAGGAATATCACAGCCTAGTTCACTCCTGTGCATCTGACAAAGGAAGACTTTTCCTGACAAACCCCCCGCCCCCCCCCCGCCCCCGAGTTTCCAAGGGCCATTTCAAATGATACTTTTATTGTATTGTCACATTTTGCCTGCATCTGTGGCTGGCATATTCAGAGGATCCTCTGAAGATGCCAGCCACAGATGCAGACAAAACGTCAGGAGAAAATGCTACTAAAACACGGCCATACAGCCCAGAAACCACACAACACCCCAATACTTTTATTGCACAATAAATGTTTTTTTTGTCACTCAGTTGTCTTGGGAGATCCTGACTTCTTTCCCTGATCTAGTATTTCCATAAGATCATATTTCTCCAACCCCAACAAAACTGCAAGATGATCTAAAACAATGGTTCTCAACCTGGGGGTCTAACAACCCTTTCACAGGGGTCGCCTAAGACTCTCCGCATCAGTGTTCTACATCTGTAAAATGGATAAATGTTAGGGTTGGGGGTCACCACAACATGAGGAACTGTATTAAAGGGTCACGGCATTAGGAAGGTTGAGAACCACTGCTCTAAAATAAGTTCATGCAGTTTGCGCTGTGATTGGATTGTTATGGTTGTCTATTAGTTAGTATTTGTGTTACTGTGTTATTCACTAGTGATATAAAATCTGGGGGATATGGAATGGTTTAGTATTGATGAATCTTGTCAGATCTCTGAAATTAAGCTGGGTTGGCAATTGGATGGGAGACCATCAAGGAAAGCTCTTAGAAGAAGGCAGTGAAAAACCACCATAAGTCAGCTGTGGCCTGATGGCACTTTGTGTGCACACATACACACACACCATCTGGAAAGATGTTGCTGAACTTTGTGGTTTCTTACCACTGTGGGGCCTTTCACATCAGAGGCATAGCAAGGGGGGAAAGCGCCTGGTACACTGGTGCATCCTCCGCCCCGCCCCGGAACGCCCATCCTGTCCCGCCATGCCCCCATCATGCCACGCCACACCACATCACGCCATGCTCTTGCCATGCCCCCAGAACACCCTCACCATACCCCCACAGTGCGTTGCGCATCCCCCTTGAAGCTATGCCTCTGTTTCACATGCTTAGCACATATGTGATTATGCGTATGTGTAACAGCTTTCTGAGCTTCTAACAATAACATTTTTAATTTCTCACTTAGGTGACACATAATGGACTTTGAGACCTGATGTTTCCATGTCTTAATTTTTGTTCCAGTTAACTTCTCCATGCCAACTGCAGGAACATCAGTTCTGGCAAACCACTTTCAAGGCACCTGAAACTCAGTGATGACAGTCAACATGTGAACATTGCCTAATGCACCACTGGAGATGATCAGTGGAACTCCTGAGGGAAACTCCTTTGTGAGAGGTGACCAGAACATGTGTTCTTATCTGTATGGTGTTGGACAGAGACCATGAATTACTGAATCCCATCACAAGCCACAAGACTGCTGGCAAATGTTTGAAATGTGCAATGAGTGCAGGGGGATGAGTTCCTCTGAACAGCTTTGGGTTAGGCCGGGTTGCCACATGCCCAAGCCTGCCTACACCCCTGACATGTTCCTTGCTTGCATTTTGGAGGGGCTCTAATATGCTGGAATCACAAGCTAGGAAGCTCCTACCAAACTCTGGCTGTGCTGCCCAGACTCTGAGCTATAACAATGACTCTGTCTTGCTTGCCATATTGGTACACAAATAAAGGCAATTTTAATGTGCATACAAAAAAGAAATGTGCTTATATGGAAGAATGAGATGATTAACTTTATCCTTAGTCTTTTTGGGAGCTCAGTCACCAGTCAAATCATTCTACTGCACTTTTGTTTTGGAAACCAATTTTTTGGAAACCAAAGCAGCTTTTTCTCTGCCTTGTGATTAAATAATCAATAACGAACATTGAACATTTACTTTCTGTTGCTTGCTGCTCATGGGAATTAAGTCCAGTTTAGTTCTGTTTGCTCAAGGTAGCATGATCCTCTACTTCAGAAGGTGAGATTTCTGTGGTCCAGACAGTGGAAATAATATTTTTCCCTGCCAACATTTGGTTCACTCTACACATCAAAATTCCAGTAGTGCAATCCCAGCAGAGCTGTATCCTTTCAAGCCTCTGATTTCAATGGACTTAAAAGAGTACAACTGTTCTTAGCATTGCACAGCTATATTTCCTACTTTTGTATGCCTGCTTAGTTTCTTTGATGCCAAGGTAGGGTTACCCGTCTCAAGGCAAGGCCTGGAGCTCTCCCAGAACTGCAACTGGTCTCCAGACTATACAGATCAGTGCCTCTGGAGCACAGGTGTCAAACTCACGGCCCTCCAGATGTTATGGACTACAGTTCCCATGGATGATGGGAACTGTAGTCCATAACATCTGGAGGGCCACGAGTTTGACACCTATGCGAGGAATTGGCAACCTCGAAGGGTGGACTTTGTGGCCTTGCATGCCTGCTGAGTTCTCTCCCTTCCCCCAAACTCTGCCCTCCTTCACCACCTACCAAATCTCCAGGAAATTCCCAAGAAGAACTGGCAGTGCTACAGAAAGGCTTAGATTGATTGACTGGTTATAAAGATGTAGTAACAGACTTTAGTATATTCGTACTTAGAAATTAGTTAGTGGACAGAGAAAAGCCACTCATGCTATAAAACATCCATCTGGGTTCCAAGGGATCCAAGAATCTACAAGCCTTTGTTCTTTTGAGCTTCTCATGGCACAGATACTCACGTAGCTCCCATATGCTGAGTTATGCAGATCCAAGGGTCTGTCCTGTACTATTGGCTGACAAGGATTTGGGTCCTTTTTCAAGAAATACTGAAAGGCAAGATTTCAAGCAGCAGGAAACAAAGTATGGCCCAAGAGTTACAGACCAAAGCCTGTAGGGATACAGATATTCCCATCAGGTTGTTTTCTATTTCAGGTTGAGATATAGCAGATTGGTTTCCTTCTGGATCACCTGGTAGCAGCTTGGTTTCTTTCCTTACTTCACAAACACACCTTCACATGACCATCTGCTCAATATTCTTAAAGAAGACAGAATAAGGGAGGAACATTCCAACCGAGCTGGGATTGGAGGATTTCCTGTTCCCAGAAGTCTACACTTAAATGGAATTTTGGGCCATATTTTAATAGGAGTAGAGGGCGCATAGATTATCCACTTTGTTTCACAAACACAAGTAACTATATAATATGTAACTCTTCTTGCTCCCTGCTCACACCATTAAACCTCATGCAAAGAATCTCCATCTACGAGACCTAGTTTCTTGTGGTTTCTTCCTACTCTCTTAGGAGAGCCCTCTGTTCAAGAGATAACGTGGTGCTCCTGGTGGAGGGACTAGCCCACTCAGATGTGGCTGTGGTCAGACTAAAATACTTTAACATCTGGACCAAAGCAAAAAGTCAACATGATTCCTTTCTGCTTCCTACTTATTTAAGGTATTTTTAAACCTCACAGGAAGATGGAAATTGCATTTCTTTTGGAATTCCTGTCCAAAGTTCATGTGGCTTTGTGGTAGCACTGCAGCTCCAGATTTTAGTCCAAAGAATAGAAGTCTTAGGGGTCTTACTTAACAGGGTTAAACGAAAAAAGGGAAATTATTACAGAACAACTTATCTGAGAGTTGAAGGTGTCCTGCTAGACTGGGGATAACACATGGGCTTCTGTACTGCCATAAAAGGACAAGTAAAAAGGGTGCTAGAAGAACAGACCAGTCAGGAAGCATGAAAACATGTATGGGTGCTGTGCTGCTACCCTTAGCCATGCAATAAACTTTACGTGTCAGATATCCTGTGCGGTGGTTAACAGAACACTCCTGAACAGAGTTAAGCCGCTAATTCCATTGACTTTCCTGTGGCTTAGTGGCAGAGCATTAGAGCTTTGCAAGCATAGAAAGTCCCAGATTCAGTTCACGACATCTCCACTGAGAGACAAGGATCAGGAAGTAAAAGTGATATGGAAGACCTCCACCTGGGACCTTTGGAGAACTTCAGAAAGCTTTGCTTCAAGAATCCTTCTTGATCCAAGAAATGGTGCTGGCGGGAGAAAAGATAAATCCTCTCCTCAACACAGCTTCAATCCATATTTCCCCCTTTACCTATGATTGCCGACAGATTTGGAGAAAAATGTCCTAGTGCCTTTTAATAGAAACTCCCACCCACACAGAAGTTGGTGCTGCTGTCTAGGGACCCCTCACCCCTTCCTTGCATGCCACCCTCTCCCTCCCCTTCCCTTGCATTGCCACCCCTCACCCTGTTCCCTCTTCACTAGGGTGGGTGGGCCGCCTGTCCAGATGCCGGGCTCCCTCCTCCTCCCTCCCCTCTTTTGCATGCCACCACCTCACTCCTTCCCAATTCCTCCCTCACTCCCCAAAACCGCTGCCAGGGCTGCTACGGGTAGGCAATGGCCAGAGGCGTATGGGGGGAAAATGGTGCTCGGAGACAACTCCTTCACCGGGAGAGCCCCCTCCCCTACCTGGGGACTTGAGCATCAAAGGGGACTGAGTGGCCGGATTGGACAGAACCAGTTCAGACTGCAAGTGGGGAAATCACTCTTTTGAATGCTAGCTATGTTGAAACTCCCTGCAAATAGAAAACCAGCACTACAAACAAAGAAGGGGAGTGTCAGAACTGCAAAGGTTGTCGATGGAAAAACTTTCAGTAGTGCCCCACAGAAGTAGAGCAACCAGTAAAGGGAGCAGCAACCGCGTAAACCAGGAATTGTACACAGTGCACGAAGTCACCTTCCAAATAAGAGGGTTCCTTTATTGTGTTACTGAGCAGCAAAGTGCTTCATGGGTAGCAGGTGTTCGAAGAAGCACACCCCTGCCCACTCTTTGCCATAATTACATACATCTGTACACCAATCTGGAGCAAGTTCATGTTATTTGTCTCTGGGTGCACATGGCACTGTCCAAGGTCCAGACATGCACTTGTCATGTAGATTTTGTCAATCTAAGCTGACACTTAGGCAGCCCCTGACAAGGAGGTCTAGGGTTGCCAACTGACCTGGAGAAAAGTGTCCAATCTCTTTAAAAGTGGCTGAATAGGATGGGTATCTACCAGGTGAAGTTATGTTCCTCCATGGTGCGAAAAGCTTCAACCACCCATTTGTTATACACTAAGAAATCTGGGGAGAAAGCATTTCTCATTGTTGTGCTGTTACTTTTAAAATTTATGCAGGGTTGTTGTATTTATTTGTTAAGCTATGGAGTTTGTTTCAGGCTTTTTTCCCCCACCTGCAGTATAAAAGAGCTCTAGGCTCTGCCCCCTCATTCCCATCTTATTCTCCCGCTGATATAAACTTGGCCAGAATGGGGGCATAAGTCCATTTTAGTGGTAAATAGTCCCTCTTAGGCTATTATCACTCATTCTTCCTCTATTTTTATCCTTGTAGCACTGTCTGTAAGATGGAAGTACATCGGGAATCTTGCTGTAAAACCTCGTTCCAGACTGAACCCAGTTCATCTGTGGTGGCTGGAAACTTCTGTAGCAGTGGAGTTGGACTGATGTGTAAAAGCTGTGCTCAAAATCAAATTACAGGAGTGTGAAAAGGTCATATTGTCATTAACTTGGAGCAAGGAGGCTGCTTTCACTGGAGCTGCTGCTGCAGTTTTATATGGAATATTTCATGCCAGTTGTATATCCAAGCGACACAGAGCTCCCAGTTAACAGGCAGTTAAAAGACAATTAAACCATTTCACTTTAGGAAAGAGTATAGCTAATAAATCACATTTTAACAGCTTGGCAAAGCACAGCTTTCTCAATGTCTGGGGCCCAACTGCAGGCCTCTGCAGCCACTGCTCACACAGATTGCCTCTTGGGTGAAAAAGGAACGGGCTGGGTACTCACAAAACCCATTCCCCTGTTTATGCCTCATTCATGTACAAAGATATCTTACCCAAAATGGGTGAAATAGTACTGAAGACAAGGCAATTTTTTGGGCCTCTTACAGGGCTAAAGGGAAGAATTTGGAGAGCTAAGCATTTGGAGAGAGATAAATCTGGCTGTTGGGCACATTTTCTTTGCAACCACATCTTTTTAAGGAGAGGGATGTCTCCTAAGAAGGAGAGGGATGTCAGCCAAAATACAGGCAGAAATTAAACAGGTGCAGCATTTCCCCATAACAGAGAAGCAATATGAGGAAAGCTGCATTCGTTGAATTTCTACTAATCATGCAATGCTTAAAAGATCAAGTTAACTAGTTACATGAATACATGTACAATCTATGTGTATACTTGATTCTTCTTTGGACTATTTTAACTCCCATATTCCCCTTAAATGCACGAACAGCAGAATGTGAAAACTAAGCCTCATGTTTATCAAGATTTTAGGGCTGGTTTTTATTTCCAAAACTAACGCGCTGTTGGCTCCATTCTTACAAATAGATGTCTACACATTCACTGGAACACATGTGGCTAGAATCTCTCACCATAAAATAGGGGCCAATAAAACCTGCACAGAAATCCCTTGTGCTCCTCTATACACTTGATGCTTCTGCACAAAACAGAAGCACTTCCCACATACAGGGAATAGACCATGGCTTAGTGGTAGAGCATCTGCCAGCGCTCTGCAAGAAGATCCCACGTTCAATCCCTAATTATTTCCAGTTAAAGACCAGATAGAAGAGACTGTGAAAATCCTGTACCTGAGAATCTGAGTGGTGAGAATATCGTGACCTGATGGACTGATGGTCTGATTCAGTATAAAGGCAACTTCATGTGCACATATGTGAAAAAGAAACATGGATCATACAAACTGACAGGTTTTTTTCCCATTTAAACAGGAATAGATTGCATTATCTGCTTGTGATAATGATGAGACACTTTCCTCACATGTGTTGCTAAATGGGAGGCAGGAAGTAGGTGGACTGGGCTGGAAAGACCAGAACAAAATCTGTATGTTTTTTAACATCCGCCGACCCCAAGGTAAACTTCACCATCTCAAAAAGCAAAGTCTACTGCAGGGAAACCAACCCTCAAACAATTTCTGCTTATCCATGCAGCTGCTAAAGATTCAGGAGATTGCTTGGGACACCGACACACCGAACTGGCGCTGGGTGCCATGTGACACATACGCCAAAGAGGCTGGCTTGTGCCAATTGGATCAAATGGAGTTATTTTTATCTTTGGTGCAAAAAAAGTCTTGTGACACCTAAAAAATGAATAGCTCTATTGTGCGTTGCTGAAGCCACTGAGTGAACAACAGCAGATCCTGTTGCTCATTGTATAGGTTTGCATATGCTAAAGTGTCATGCTGGGGGACATTTGGAAGCACCATTCAAGAGACCTGGCACGTGTTTTTTTTTAGTTTGATAAATGGATACTGGATTTCCATCTGTTGGATGCTCCAGATGCTCCAGAAACTGTTGGATGCTCCAGAAACTGCCTGTTTGGGGGTGCCAACAGGAAGGGAAAAACATGCCCTGCCCTTTTAACTGAAGCTTTTTCTGTGAAAATGGATAACTGGAAACTTTTCATGAAAGCAGCGAAGGTTAATAAAGTCCTATTGAAAGCCTCTATAAAAAGGACAGGTCATTTTCTTTAAATTGTTCGTAACCGCTTGTCATTCTTTGGAGGACAAAGAGAGACCATATAACTGTTGTTTCCATTGTCGTTTTATATACCTCTCTCTCCCACAATGCAGTAAGAGGCTTACTTTCACCGCAGCGAGCTGGAAAGAAGATGGAGTGACCAGACCGATGCGGTAGGAGGATATGAGACACATTGCATCCTGTTTAAATTAGCCCTGCGCGTATTAAAAAGTTCAAACAAACAGCAGCCCACAGATTGGCTGGCAGGGGCTGCTGCGCTTTACTGCTAAAATTATACGGGTTTAACATCAAATTGACGCCGAATTAACAGGTAAGATTGTATGTTATGATGCGCAACATATCTTTCCACAAAATTGCCTATGAATTTGTTTAGAGAATCTTGCAGAGTATACATCCCGTCAAGAAGCAACCACCAGATTTATGTACCTCGGTGACCGAATATGTGGAATAAAACTTTAAATATGGCTTAATGCAAACCAGATGGGTCATTGGCATGAACATACATATTCCTTTTACAGCATTAAAAACTCAGTCCCAAGCAATTCTAAAACAACATTTGAAGATAATAGTGACTATTTTCTTTAATGCCTATTAAAGGCCTCTGAAATCTGAAATCTAGTAACTACTTTCAGGATAAAAGAAAGTGGTAGAGCTAATTTTTTCAGTGTAAGGGTCTTTTTGTGAATGGCCACATGTAGGAATAGTCCTAGTTTGTTGCAACTGCTGGCTATGGAGATTACAGCCCAATGGAGACATTTGAGAATGGGGATGCAATAGCATGTTCAAAATGTTTGTGTGGGTGGTGAATGCTTCCCTTTTTAATTTGCTGCTTGGAATGGAGACAAGTATTTTTCCTAACACTGGTTGCATGTAGCTGCACAGGTCAAAGCAAAATACAAGCCACTCAATGCTTATTATAATGACCAGCCACAATGACACAAAATCATGTGCAAGCTTTTGTGTTCTCCAGAACTCTCCAACATGCTGGTTCTTTCTTTCTTTTTTTTTTTTTGCTGAGGGGAGATGTATCAGGTGATGATGTTAAGCCTCAGCCACCTCCTCCCCTCCCCTCCCCCCCCCCCGCTTTTAAATTTTACCTGATGAATAGTTCTGGAGAACCCAAAAGCTTGCACACTGTTTTGTGTCATTGTGATCGATTCTAACATAGAAATGTGGCTTTGGGTGGTAGATTTGCCTGACACATAACCTTGAGCTATCCCTAACCGCCTGTCTGGTCTCTTGCTGATAACTCTTTCATTTATACAACGGATGTGATTGTGGAAGAGATTCAGTAAGTAATGGGATCTCTTTTCTTAGACTAATTCCTTTTAGTATAGTAGCCTGCTTCACAAGTGTGCATAGAATAGGCTGCATCACTTTATAATACAGGGGGGTAACATTTTCAAATGCTCCTCTGCATTAAGTCCAGACCAACAAGGCAATTTACATACATAATTTGGGGGAGGGGCTCTGTTATTTTAACTTCAGATCAGTTACATTTAGGATGAGAGAAATAAGCACTCCTCTTGCCTCAAAACAGACACTGACACCAGCCAATTGACCATCAACACAGTCAACCAAGAGCTGGGCCAAATCATCTCTCCTTGATGGATGAGCTTTTTGTTTGCAAGAAGAGTTTTTAAATATGTGAAATAAAACAAAAGCCTAGTGACATCTTGAATATTAACATTTATTAAAGCTCATTACAATAAACTTTGTCAGTCTTTAAGGTGCCACGGGACTTTTGTTTTATTTTGCTGCAACATGGCTGCTCCTTTGTAATTAAATATGTGAGGCAGCAATCAAGAGTGGTAGCCCCAACCAGTCGTCTGAAAGGTTACAGTTCACCACCTCTTTCTCACACATGGCTAGATTCAGTCTTAGTCTGTACAATTTCAAAACATCCTGAACTGTTTGATAGACAGAACAGAAAGCTAACTTCACTTTTATAAATAGATCAACATTACTTACTAATTGCTAAGAATCACTTCAGAGGCATTATGTCCAAGATGTAAGGGATCCCTTAACCATCTCACCATTACTTACAAAAGCACTGAAATGGCACTGTGCTAAACATAAATGAAAACAGAATAACTGTTGTATTGTCAAAGGCTTTCACAGCTGGATTCAACTGATTGTTGGGGGTTTTCCGGGCTGTGTGGCCGTGCTCTGGTAGATGTTATTCCTAACGTTTCGCCTGCATCTGCAGTCAATCACTCCCTGGACTGAAAACCCCCACCCGCATTACAATGCAGTTAACCATAACTTTGCATAGCAAGTTCCACCCAAACACTGATTGGTTCCCCACCCTGGGACATGGACAATATATACCCCACTAAACACTCCCTTCTCACTGGACACAGTGTAAAACAGACTTCTCTCTGTGATACACCTCTGAAGATGCCAGCCACAGATGCGGGCGAAACGTTAGGAACAAGATCTACCAGACCACAGCCACACAGCCTGGAAAACCCACCACAATCAGAAGAATTGTTGCTCACAGGTTTGCAATCTGGAACAAAATCTTAAGCAAAATATATGTTATACAGAGAACTATTAGAATGTACACATGTATGATTCTTCAACCTCTGAAAGAGAAGAGATTGCATTCTTATAAATATTTTTCAACAGATAAATGCATGTTTTTCAATTAAAAAAGGACTGCTCAGTGAAAGGAAACCCAGATCTATTGCTGAGTTTAACTCATGAGTCTCACACCATGCCTTAACAGCACTGCCAACAATTTGGAGGGAAAAAAGTCCTGTCCCCTGAATAGACTTAGAATCACAGAATCATAGAGTTGGAAGAGACCCCAAGGGCCATCAAGTTCAGCCCCCTTCAACGCAGAAACACATAATCAGAGCACTCCTGACAGATGGCTATCCAACCTCTGTTTAAAAACCTCCAAAGAAGGAGACTCCACCACACTCAGAGGTAGTGCATTCCAATGTCGAATAGCCCTTACTGTTAGGAAGTTTTTCCTGATGTTTAGGTGGAAAAACTTGATGGAATATTAACAGCCCAAATAGCCATGAGCTTGGGAGCTAAGCAGCGCTGTGCTGGCCATAATCAATAATTGGGTGGGAAGCTACCAAGGAAGACTAAAGCTCCTATCTGGAGGACACTCTGCTTACCTCTTAGCTCATCTCTTACCTGGAACACCCTATGGATGGGGTAGCCATGAGTCAGAGGTGATCTGATGGCATGTTTTTCATAACTGAATGTTATTTACCAAGTGATATTATTTTCTTCATCTCAGCTTTTGTTGCCCATCTCCATACACCAATCTTCTGTTAAAGGGACAGGGCATTTTTCTCCTGATCTGTTGTCAACCCAGTGCTTTAAGGGAGAGTAGCAAGTATTGATAGAATGGCTAAGAATTCTTGTAGGTACAAGCTGAATAGTTATCAAGAAAATGGTTACAGCTCCATAGAGCCTCTGAAGGATAGTGAGCCACAGCATAAAGATGTCACACAGCAAGCAAAATAACAGGCAAGGAGAACTTTGTGTTTCTTTTAGGTTCATTCAGTTTCCTCCACTTTTTGAGTAGCTTCAAAAATTCTTCCCTTTGGATGCTGGTTTAAAATGAATTTGTGCCTCTCCATTTTCAAAGTATTCATGCCAGAAGCACTGACCAAAGTACACGAGGACCAGCAGTCAAATAGAGGGTCAGCAGCAATGTTCTGGCCCTTAAGCAACTCACTAGAATAAGTCCCTATACAGATTTGTGCCGATGCTACCTCCAGAGTGACACCACTCTTGTCTCTGTGGCTTACTTATACCCCCACCAGCTTGTTGGTTCCTTCTTTAACCACTCTGCCATCTCACTTTGCTCAGCTTCTATCAGCTCATCCTCCAAGGCCCTTTAGTCATTATCTGGCAATATTTTTTTTCTTTCATCCCATATTCATTTAATCTGTTTCCTTTCTCTCAGATAGGAAATTCTGGGGTGTCAGCACAAATTCTTATTTGGAGGCTACCGATCTTGCACTCTCTGATTATGCCTGAGAACCAGGCCAGTTGGTGGTAGTCAAAAGCAGGATATTTCAAGCATCTCACATATTCAGGAGTCATCTAAAAGATTATCTGGAAACTTTTTAACGCAGTGCCTGCGTGCAATTGTCAGGGTGTTGAGGAAGTTGCCCAGTAGGTGATATGTAAAACTCACCAGTTAATAAAGATGGTATTTAACCCCCATGCAGGCTGGCTTTTACCTGTGCTTCTCTTGGCTTGTGTTCTTGCCTCAGTTACTTTATAGATTGTGATAAGGTTTTTTTTTACAATTCCCTACATATAGTGTGGCATCTGCACATATAACCACCCAGTTCACCCATATATGCCCTTTGCGCAAATCCTGCTGACAGGATGGAAAGGGGGAACCATGTCCTTGCAATCAACCTTTGGGTGACCTTCAAGAAACATTCTAGAAACCACTGGAAAACATTTCTTATTGTGTTGTCTAGGAGTTTCCAAGGAATTAGTCAGCAGGCTGGAATAGGGCTGCCTCTCCCCTCCCCCTCCATCTCTGGAGCTGGACCTCTCTGAGAGAAATGTTGCCACAGTGACAGCAAGATGTGATGGATGGACAGAAAGTGGCTGCAGAGTGGCAGGGCTGCTGGTCAGTAACCCAGGCCTGTGTTTATATGAAGGAAGAGGCTGTTTCCTGGAGCGAACATAATGCAGCTCTAAAAACGGCAAGGGAAATACATCATGTAAGGGGAGGGTTGCTGGGGAGCTGAGAACCAGAGCGAACCTCCAGGTCAAGATGCCTCCGACAGGCCTTTTTAATAAGCTGTTTGCGTGAGAGTTTGCTGCTGTTGGGTTGGCAGTCCAAGGCTTAGCCAGGATTTGGGGAGGGCCAATTCTAAATTGCCTCTTTCCAGGACCTGTTGATTTATTTAGGAAATAAATAACCAGCAACTGACTATTGTTTAAGGGCTGTCAGTGACAATCCCTCCCTGTGCATTGGACTTCTGTCTCGATCCCACTGCAAATGGAGAACCACTCTCAGAGACCCTGTTCCATGGACAGAGTTCATCTGTCAAGGAAGCAGCAAGATGAATTTTGCTCTGAATGGAACACTATATTTCCACACCCATAATAACCTCCTCTGCCTTGACTTCCTTAGGCTGAGACATCTCAGGAGGCAGCATGTTCAATCTGTCAACTATTTCAGGGGAAACAGGGTCTCCTGACACCTTGTGTAATCACAGAGTGGCAGGATATTTTATTTCCATGTGATCCAATTACGAAGGATCTATTCACATTTCTGTCTTGCTCATGTGAACTTTACCTGATACTGTAAATCAAGGGAACAATTCACAATTTCCTAAATCCGAGCAACTTTCTTGCACAAGTATTCCCAAGAATGATGCCATCAGCACTTTTGAGGGTCCGGCTAACCTTACACTTGACCTAAAAACAGTTATCCAGTCCAAGAACATACCATTTGCTATCTTATCATCTCCTACTTCACACAGAATGACAGCCTTCAAATAATTTGACACTGGATTAGAGATATATCACCAGGGGCCTTTCCCCACTTGCTTCCATCCCCCCTATGCCGTGCGCTGCTCTCAGCGTGCGGCATCCCAGGCGCGCGCCCAGGCGTCCCCACGACCCCGCGCTCTGTGCGGGGTTGTCAAAAGGCGCCGTTCAGAAGAGCGTCTGGGATGCCGTGTGCTGAGGGGCGCGACAGCAGCAGCTTCGGGGCGGCTGCGCTGTCGCCGCCCCTCTCAGTGGGGAGTGCTGAGGGACCCCGCGCTACTCTCCTCGAGTAGCGTGGGGCTTAAGGTGAGTGGGGAAAGGGCCCAGGATGTATTTGCATGAGGGGCAAACAGATGAGATCTGCTAATAGCTGTATGAGGTTGTGAACACAGTGTTTGGCAACTACCTGGCCATACTGAAGGCCATACTCTGGGGTTCACCTTCTCCTGGCATGAATAGTGTCTCTCATTCTCCTTTCAATATCTATGTCTTTCAGTCCATTATGATGCTTTCTGTCCTGAAGCCTTTAGTCCAGTATATCTAACTGGTTAGAACCCATAGCTTAATTGATTTCTTTAAAAAATCAAGCCATTCTACCCTACTTTTCTAGAGGTTATGTGATCTTCAGGAAATAACTTATAATAATTCTAGAGGGGCAACTATCTCAGGCCCTAACGTGAATGGCCCAGGCTACCCTGATCTCGTTAGGTCTCAGAAGTTAAGCAAGGTTCGTCCTGGCTAGTACTTGGATGGGAGCCCACGAAGGAATATGGGGATCACTACAAAAAGGCAGGCAATGGCAAACTATCACTGTTAGTCTCTTGCCTCTGTTAGTCTCTATCTCTGTTAGTCTCTTGCCTAGAAAACCTTACTTGGGTTGCCATAAATCAGCTATGACTTGACAGCAAGTGCAATCTCTTTTAGTCTGCTACAGCCGAAATAACAAAGGCTGATTTTACACGTTAAAAGTGCTCCGTTGTTGGCACGGGGAGTTCCCCATAGCACCTGGTGCTGCAGTGTGTCTGGCATGCTGTTGCCCTGGTGCTGCCCCACAGCAGTGGCTTTGCTATGGGACTTTCCAGAAACTCTGCCCCAAAAAGAAGCTACCTCCACCGTGGGGCAGAGCACCTGTGTATAATCATCCTTAGCTAAGTAATGCATTATTCTGAGTGGAGCTGCAACCACTTGATGCCACTTGCCTTACACTCCATCTGGACAGTAGTTTGTTAGCTTCTCTAGTACCAAATGTGGGTTTTCTGTTCACATGATGCATCAACTGAATTAATCCTTTAGAAAATATGATGGTTAATGAGTAATATTTTGTTTTTCAGATACAATTTTAGAGTACAAAGGAATTGTGCAGTTCTGCTTTCCATCTTGACAAAATGTCACAAATATTTTGATGTGTCTAACAAAATGCAATGTGCAGAGTCTTATGTGGATGATTTCTTAAATACTGAAATGAATTTAAATTCAATAAATTGGATGTGGGGAGAAAAGGGAGGCATATTATGGAAAAGCAGTGCCCAACATTGCTGCAAAGCATCGTTACTCTATCCTATCATAGCCATTTTACATTGTATATCTATTATACCTTAAGCACAACTATAACTATATGCTTGTCAAATTTCTTATTTTAAACCTTTATCCAAACAGGATGCTGCTCTCCCAGTTCCTCCAGCCTAAAGTATTTGTTAAACTGTTTCATTAGTAATATGGCTTATGGCCATTGAGGTTCATTTCCAATGCCTCGCATTTCTGAAGATCAGAGCTCTAGTAATCTATTTCAGCTCCATCACAACCTTGGCAGAACTCTGATGTTGGTAGAAAATCTGCAAGTCCACTGCCAGCTGGGCTCCTGAAATGGCTGTAATCTCCTAGACCAAGTAATCTCCAAGCCCAGCTCCAGTAGTATCTCCAAATTAGTATGGGTGCCAAATGTCCCAAGCATTTCATTATTTGTGTTCTGACCAGGAATATTTTTATTTGTGCAGTGCAAATCCATTCTTTTGTGAAGCTCAGTTTCTCAGAGTTCAGATTCTCTGCTGATCTAGAGATCTCTCCCTCTTCATATTGTCCCTTCATGAAGTCACCTGGGAGAAGCTGAGTAGGAGTACCTGTTCTGACAGTTGCTGCTCCAGTTGAGTATGCAGCACTGAACAAGGCCCCCATCCCCAGCTTTTCTGGTTGCCAGTGAAAGGAGTGTTGTTTTGAATAGTAAATATGATTAAGCAGCAGGGATATTCATTTTGAAACTCAGAGGATGCCAGTGAGCATGTTCCCAGTCTCTGGTAGGAACAAGGCATGACTCTGCTTGTCTGGGAGGATAGCCCGGAGCTCTCTCTTCCATAGCCGAATGAGATGTTGGGCTTGCTTGCATTCTCCTGTCAATCTCTGCCAACAATTGGCCAAACACAGCATCTTGTCTGGTTAGACAAAGGGAAGACATGGGTGTTTCCTTCTAGGAGGATGAGGCATGCTGAGTGAAGTTCTAGGAATGAGACTGAGTCACTCGGCCCGCAGAGATCAGGCTCAGTATTAAGAGCCTGGACTTGCTCTGGCTGAAGTCAAAGGAGGCTTTAGCAACAGTGGCCATTTATGCATACACTACTTACCCCATGGCTGTTTGCTTCGCAGTGGGGTTTTCCCCCAGTCTTTTTGTTTACACAGGGATTCTCTCCCTGCAAAGTGTTCCTAGCCAACCTGATCTGCCATTTCACCCACCCACCACTTCCCTTTTCTTTCCATGCCACGGGCCACCTCCATTTGGGGAGGTTGCCCTCTGCCTTTTGGTGTGTGCATGTGCTGTCTTTAGCATTACTTTGCTACACCTGGTCAATTTCACATGGTTTATCACTCCAGTGACAGACCTTCAGTGTTAAATTTTTTCCAAAAAAAGAGCCCTTCTGATTGCTTTGAAATGGTGGCCTGAAGAGCAGGAGAAATTGCTACCATATGGGCAGGGGAAGGCAAGGAGGAGCAAGTAATCCCAAAGAAATCTTAATGCATTGGGATCTCCTTTGCTTTCCCTGTGAAGGGAGAGAAAAAGTCACTCTTTAACAGGCTTAGGAAACTGTGGATATTTTCTGATCTGAAATTGCAGTGAGTTTCAAAGAGGAGAAAACATGTGCCTAACAGAGAATCAAACCCAAAGGCAATATATGCTCAATGCAAAGGATACCCCAAGTGTGTAAATGGTCAGTAAATCCAAAGGGAGTGTGTGTGTCTGTGTGTCTGTGTGTGGGGGGGGGGGACAGGACGGGACGGGGGACTGTAAAGCTACACAGTCAGAGCACTGTCTCCTTGTGGTGGAGCTAGCAGTCTCCTCCTGCCATTTGAATGAATATCCTCAGCTGTAGCAGTCCTGGAAGAAAATCCCAAATGCTTCTTAGAATTTTCTCTCAGACTTTTTTTGGGAAGCAGATTAAACACTGGGAGGTGGGGGTGGGGGTGGGATGCACCAATCCCAGTTACTGGAAGCAGAATAACTTGGTCGGTTTTAGATCTTACATGATTTGGTTAAGAATTTGGGTGCTGTGTGGTTTCCGGGCTGTATGGCCGTGTTCTAGCAGCATTCTCTCCTGACGTTTCGCCTGCATCTGTGGCTGGCATCTTCAGAGGATCATCCTCTGATCCTCTGAAGATGCCAGCCACAGATGCAGGCGAAACATCAGGAAAGAATGCTGCTAGAACACGGCCATACAGCCCGGAAACCACACAGCACCCAAGTGATTCCGGCCGTGAAAACCTTCGACAATACTTTGGTTAAGAATGTTATTTATTTAAAATATTTATATGCCACGTCTCCATTACATAAGAACATAAGAACATAAGAACAAGCCAGCTGGATCAGACCAAAGTCCATCTAGTCCAGCTCTCTGCTACTCGCAGTGGCCCACCAGGTGCCTTTGGGAGCTCACATGTAGGATGTGAACGCAATGGCATTCTGCTGCTGCTGCTCCCGAGCACCTGGTCTGTTAAGGCATTTGCAACCTCAGATCAAGGAGGATCAAGATTGGTAGCCATAAATCGACTTCTCCTCCATAAATCTGTCCAAGCCCCTTTTAAAACTATCCAGGTTAGTGGCCATCACCACCTCCTGTGGCAGCATATTCCAAACACCAATCACACGTTGCGTGAAGAAGTGTTTCCTTTTATTAGTCCTAATTCTTCCCCCCAGCATTTTCAATGAATGCCCCCTGGTTCTAGTATTGTGAGAAAGAGAGAAAAAAATTTCTCTCTGTCAACATTTTCTACCCCATGCATAATTTTGTAGACTTCAATCATATCCCCCCTCAGCTGCCTCCTCTCCAAACTAAAGAGTCCCAAACGCTGCAGCCTCTCCTCATAGGGAAGGTGCTCCAGTCCCTCAATCATCCTTGTTGCCCTTCTCTGCACTTTTTCTATCTCCTCAATATCCTTTTTGAGATGCGGCGACCAGAACTGGACACAGTACTCCAAGTGCGGTCGCACCACTGCTTTATATAAGGGCATGACAATCCTTGCAGTTTTATTATCAATTCCTTTCCTAATGATCCCCAGCATAGAGTTTGCCTTTTTCACAGCTGCCATGCATTGAGTTGACATTCCCATGGAACTATCAACTAAGACGCCTAAATCCCTTTCCTGGTCTGTGACTGATAGCACTGACCCCTGTAGCGAGTATGTGAAGTTTGGATTTTTTGCCCCTATGTGCATCACTTTACATTTTGCTACATTGAACTGCATTTGCCATTTCTGGGCCCACTCACCTAATTTATCAAGGTCCGCTTGGAGCTCTTCGCAATCCTTTGTGGTTCTCACCACCCTACATAATTTGGTATCATCTGCAAACTTGGCCACCACGCTACCCACCCCTACTTCCAGGTCATTTATGAATAGGTTAAAAAGCACTGGTCCCAAAACGGATCCTTGGGGGACACCACTCCCTACATCTCTCCATTGTGAGAACTTCCCATTTACACCCACTCTTTGTTTCCTGTTTCTCAACCAGTTTTTAATCCATAGGAGGACTTCCCCTCTTATTCCTTCATTGCTGAGTTTTCTCAACAGTCTCTGGTGAGGAACTTTGTCAAAAGCCTTTTGGAAATCCAAGTAGACAATGTCCATTGGTTCCCCCTTATCCACATATCTGTTTACACCCTCAAAGAACTCTAGTAAGTTTGTAAGACAGGACTTGCCTCTGCAAAAGCCATGCTGACTCTTTCTCAGCAGGTCTTGCTTTTCTACATGTTTTATAATTTTATCTTTAATGATAGATTCTACTAATTTACCAGGAACAGATGTCAAACTGACTGGCCTATAATTTCCCGGGTCCCCCCTAGATCCTTTCTTAAAGATTGGTGTGACATTGGCCATCTTCCAGTCTTCAGGGATGGAGCCTGATTTCAGGGATAAGTTGCGTATTAAAGTGAGAAGATCAGCAATTTCATGCTTGAGCTCTTTAAGAACTCTTGGGTGAATGCAATCTGGGCCTAGGGATTTGGTAACATTTAGTTTATCAATGGCTGCCAGAACTTCTTCCTTGTCTACCACTATCTTCGCTAGTTCCTCGGATTCGCCTCCTAAGAAGCTTGGTTCAGGTGCAGGAATGTTCCTCACCTCCTCTTGGGTGAAGACAGATGCAAAGAATTCATTCAGCTTCTCTGCAATCTCCCTGCCATCTTTTAGCACACCCTTTGTTCCTTTGTCATCTAACGGGCCTACCGCTTCCCTTGCTGGCTTCCTGCTTTTGATGTACTTGAAGAACTGTTTGTTGCTGGTCTTGATGTTCGCAGCCATGCGTTCCTCATAATCCTTTTTTGCCTCCCTTACAGCTAATTTGCTTCTCTTTTGCCACCATTTGTGTTCCCTCTCATATTCTTCATCAGCCAAACTGGACTTCCATTTTCTAAAAGACATTTTCTTTTTTCTGATAATTTCCTCAACCTCCCTTGTTAACCATGGTGGCTTTCTTTTGGACTGGGTGCTGCCTTTCCTAACCTGTGGAACACATTCCAGCTGAGCTTTTATTACTGTGTTTTTAAATAACCTCCAAGCATTTTGGACAGTTTTGACTCTTTTGATTTTTCCCTTTCAGCTTCCTGCGCACTATCCCCCTCATCTTTGAGAAATTTCCCTTTCTGAAGGCGAATGTAACTACATTAGTAGTTGCCACTTGTTCGCATGCTGAGATACTGAATCTGACAGCATTGTGGTCGCTGTTCCCTATCGGCTCAACAACACTGACTTCCTGCACCAGGTCCTGGGTCCCACATAGAATTAGATCTAGGATCACCTCTCCCCTGGTTGGTTCCACAACCGTCTGCTCTAAGCCACAGTCATTTAGCATATCCAGGAATTCTCTCTCCTTACTATGACCTGAACATGCATTTTTCCAGTTTATATAGGGATAGTTAAAATCACCCATTACCACTACATTTTTGTTTTTGTTGGCCTCTCTAATTTCTTTTTCCATCTCAGAATCCTCTTGTGCACTTTGGTCAGGAGGACGATAATATATTCCTAATATTAAACTGTCCTTCACACCTGGTATTGATATCCACAGTGATTCTGTAGGGGAACAAGCTCCCCTTGCATTGTCTATTTTATGTGATACTATGCTCTCTTTGATGTAAAGGGCAACTCCACCCCAATGCGCCCTGTCCTATCCTTCCTATAGAGCCTGTAGCCTGGTATAACAGCATTCCACTGGTTCTCCTCATTCCACCATGTCTCTGTAATGCCCACTATATCAAAGTCCTCCTTCAAAACTCTGTACTCTAGCTCCCCCATTTTAGGTCGAATGCTTCTACTATTAGCATAGAGACACCTGTATACCCTGTCTCTGTCCTTAACCTGAGATTTATGTGCTTTACCCTCAAGTCTTTTGTAGACACTATCCCTTGTCACATGCACATTGCTATGTTCCTCGCTTGTATGTGGTTGATTTAGAAAAACCTCCCTCTTTGTCTGCATCCCCATAGATACTGTATTCCGAACCGAAGTCACCTCAGCTCCTGTCGGCTTTCCCCCAGTGATCAGTTTAAAAGCTGTTCTGCCACCTTTTTAATGTTGAGCGCCAGCAGCCTGGTTCCTCTTTGGTTAAGATGAAGCCCATCCCGTTTGTACAGGCCTGCCTTGTCCCAAAAGGTTCCCCAGTTCCTGACAAATCTGAAACCCTCTGCCTTACACCACCTTCTCATCCACGCATTGAGACCCTGTATCTCCACTTGCCTAGCTCGCCCTGCGCGTGGAACGGGTAGCATTTCTGAGAATGCCACCTTGGAGGTCCTGGACTTCAACCTGTTTCCTAGCAGCCTAAATTTAGCTTCCAGAACCTCCCGGCTACATTTCCCAATGTCGTTGGTGCCAATGTGGACCACAACTGCTGACTCCACCCCAGCACTGTCTAAAAGCCTATCTAGACGAAGCGTGACATCCGCAACCTTCGCACCAGGCAGGCAAGTCACCATGCGGTCATCACGCCTCTCACAAACCCAACTCTCTACATTTCTAATGATTGAATCACCCACTACAAGGAGCCCCCCACCTCCCCGAGGGATATCCTCAGTGCGAGAGGATAGCTGATCACCAGTTAAGGAAGGGATCCCATCTAAGGGAGCATCTTCCACCACCTCAGACTGACACCCTCCATCCCCAAGACCTTCATTCTCCATGACATCTGAAGAGATGTCACCTTGGGAGTGGGACCCGGCTGTTAGGTCCCTGAAAGCCTCGTCTGTCACCCTCTCTGCCTCTCTCAGCTTCTCCAGGTCTGCCACCTTGGCTTCAAGAGAACGCACACGTTCCTTGAGTGCCAGGAGCTCATTGCAGCGAGGGCACACCCACGACTTCTGTCCTAGTGGCAGATAGTCATACATGTGACACTCAGTGCAAAACACTGGAAAGCCCCCATCCCCCTGCTGGCTTTCTGCCTTCATATCTGATTTGTTTAGATATTTAAATATTAAGCTTTTAGTCACTGCCCCCCTGGAGCTATCTGCACGTACTATCTGTCAAATATGTCCTTATTAATTAAAAAAAACAAAAAAATTAAAAAATCAAATTAAAATTGCGCGCGCCGTTAGGCGTGTGCCGCTGGTTCCAGAGACTGAACTAAAGCCCCACCTCTCAGGACAAAAGC
>NC_059432.1:65687099-65712413 GCF_021028975.2 Sphaerodactylus townsendi
TTCTTTCTTTCTTTCTTTCTTTCTTTCTTTCTTTCTTTCTTTCTTTCCCGAGTGAGGTCAGCCTCCTTCAGAACGTCCTCCTTCCCCGCCGCGCCTGTGGGGTCGAGATATCCTGTTAATGGTTGTTGTCTCCGGCCCATTAGGTCGCTTCTTTCCAGCCGCCCCCTCGGGTTTAAGAGCTGCGCACTGTTTACACTAGGGATTAAGGTAATGGATGGAGCCAAGCCGGAGCCCGCCCGAGCCAGGGGGGTGGTAGCCTGGGCAGTGGCCCGAGTAGGAAGCCCATTCTCCGGAGATGGTGTCACCCTCGGGGCCTCTAATCGCCCCATTAGCCGCCCGGGGAAGTGTGAGAACCAGCCCTGGTGCCGGCCGCGAATGTCCCACGTCCAAACCTATTTTTACACGAGCAGTTCGGGAAGCTGGGGTGCTGTGTGGTTTCCGGGCTGTTCGGGAAGCCTCTGACCCCCGCGCGGCTCTGCCCCTTTGGGTCGGCTCTTGGCGGCCTCCGCGGGTGTGTAAACTACACCGCACCCGTCAAATCCAATCCGGCCTCGTCTGGCCCTGGGTGAGCCACTCTTCTCGCACATCTGCAAAGACGGAGGGCGGGATTTTAATCTTGGTCCAGCTCCTATAGTGAAGATGGCCTCAGTTTCCCCTCGAGACCGCAGCTGAACTCTTAAGCGCGGTTCCTTGGAAAACAGCCCCTGCCCCGACAGTCGGGGAACATCCATCTCAGGAAATCAAAGGCCGGTGGCAGAAATCCGGGTTTCTCTCGGGAACGCTCCTTGGCTTTGGTTATTTGAACGCTGTCGCCAGTGTTGAGATCCCCAGGGATTTCTTGAAAATAACTGCCACCGATGCGCGCCTTGGTTGAGAATTGGAATTTAGCCCCCCACTGAAAGGGTGGAGAAATCCCCTTCCGAAACGCGCTAATTGCTAGGTGATCAAAGCGCTAAAGAGATGCTCAGGTCGGGGTAGGAGGAGACCGAACACCCACCCACCCGTTCCCGCCTGTCACTCTTTCCCCGCTGAAGTCGCCTCCACATGACTGGCAGCGACACACCTTTCGTCCAGGCAATCTCCGGACCCGAACCAGTCCCACCTTGTCCTTCACCCTGCTGCAAATGAGTTTGACTGCGCTGGGTGGGGCTTGCTTCCAAATAAGTAGGCACAAGACTAGGCTATTATGGTCACGCGCAGAAAGCAAAGCTGCCAAAATTGGAGAGCAGTAAAGTGGGAACATTAAAATATTTTATCGAATTTCTCCCGTTGAGACCAGTTGGGAAGGGGGGGGGGGTATAAATATAAAAAATAAATACATAACAATAAAAATGTAAAAGCCTTCGCTCTTGCTCTGTGCAGGAAAATTCGAGCTGGGGGAGCAGAAAAGGGATGGGAAGCAACTGGAAGAAGGCCTCATGATTTGAAAGATGACCCCAATAGTGTGAAACAACCAGCTGACTGTGTAACAGACTTCCCTCTGTGATTCACCTCTGAAGATGCCAGCCACAGATGCAGGCGAAACATTAGGAACAAGATCCACCAGACCACGGCTACACAGCCCGGAAAACCCACCGCAACCAAGCAGCTGACTCCCCCCCCCCCCGTTTGCGCACACATGTGCGTGATGCTCAGTCCTTTCCAGGCGCGATTTTTGTGTGCTTGTTTCACAGCCTGTCCGGCTGGCCACGAAACTCGGCAACTGAGCCCGTTCTTTTTGCTGGTTTGGGTTTGCCTTCCTGCCGCAATCACGGACAATGGTCGGTGAAACGGCCTTGCCTTGTTCAGTGTCAAACCTGGTGTTTTACCTGTCACTGTCAAATGGAGGGGCATTTCGTGGTCGAAAGCTAATAATAATAGTAACAACAACAACAACAACAGTAGTAGTAGTAGTAATAACAATAACAAATACAACAATAAATACACCAGACATCACCATGATCGAGGACAAGAAAGTGACCACAGTCGACACAGCAGTACCCGGTGACAGCAGGGTCATTGAAAACAAAACACTTGAAGGTCACTTTATACCAGGATTTGAAAATCGAGCTTCAGCGTCTATGGCACAAACCAGCTGAGGTCGTCTCAGTGGAAAACACTCGGGCAGCACTTGAAACATCTTCGAATTGATAAAATGAACATCTGTCAGATTCAGAAGGCAGCCCTGCTGGGATCCGCACAAATACTACGCCTCCGATATATTACAACTTCCTAGGCCTCTGGGTGAGGCTCGAATTGTCATGAAAGGCCAACAACCAGCTAAAGATCTGGCAGCTGTGAAATCTACAACAATAATTACAATAATTTTCTAAGTACTTTGAAGTCTCATTAATTCCTGTGGAAGAATCCAGCGCCTGCTGAAGTCGCTCCTTCTGAAATTGGTTCGAAGGTTTCGCTTTTACTCAGAACGAAGAGGCACAGGCACGTATTTTCCCAGTGGGGAGAGCCAGGGGGGTTGTAGTGATGAAAAGTCTTGGGTAGTATCTGGGAGGCCCGGGTCCAAAATCCCTACTGGTCTGGTGGGTGACCCTGGACCAGTCACACCCTTTAAACCTAACCTACTTCATAGGGTTGTTGTGAGAATAAAATGGAGGAAAAGAGAATGATGACCCAGCTTCTCTGCGGAGAAATGGGGGAGGGGATAAATGAGTTACTAAAGAAACAAATACGAGAAAAGTATTGTGAGCTGCAGACTGGTGCTTGGCTCCCTTTATTCATGCCTTGTTCTTATTGTGAAGCTAATGCATACACAAACACACACCAAGTGTGTACAAACCGCGAATAAAAGCAACTCACTGCGCACAATTAAAGACAAACCACGTCAAACAAAAAAGAGACGGCGGAACGAATTAGAATTACAAAACCGTCGTGTTTGCTGTCAGAATTCATCGTGGATAATCCATTTCAGTCACAAAGAGGACTTTTGTGGCACTTTCAAAACTAACGAAAGATCGCGCTTAGGATAAAACGTTTTTGGGCGGGACTATTCATTTTTGCTTTGCCGCAGCCGACTAACAGACGATCCTTTCGACGTCCACGAAGCTGACTCTCCCGTGGAAAGGCCCTTGCCAGCGCCCACCCCACCCCGATGCAGCGAAGGGCATGCTCTCTTTCCCCCTCTTTGCCAGCCCAGCCCAGCCCCTTCCCCGCGCCCGTCGAGGGACAGATCAGTGCCTGGAGAGGGCGGCGGGGCTCGGGAGTCCGCCTCCCCCCGCCCACCGGCTATTTACACTGCTCCTGCCAGTGTAAACCCCGGCCCGGGCCGTGGCTATTCTCAGGCCGGCCTGTTTGTCGTCGGCTGTCAGCAGCGCCCCATGAGAAAACGGCCCTTCCCGGCGCTCCGCCCGCGCTGATTTATGTGGGAACCGCACGGTAATGCGTGGGCGGCGGCACCCACGGGGCCGCCCGGGAGCCTCGTCGAGAAGCGCGGGCAGCGCGGGCTCCGAGGGACCGCGGGCATGAGGAGCCTGCCCTGGCCCGGGCTGCACTCCAGGAGAGAGGGGAGGACTGGAGCAAGCGCTCCTCCTCCCAACCGAGGAATTGCACAACCATCGGGGCAGAGAACTGAACCTTTCACTTGTAGACGTTCCGCGCAAACGCGTTTTGGCCACCCCCCCCCCCACAGAAAGCTTTGTGTGTTTGGAGCGAATGCTGTCCACCAAAGGAGAAGACAGAGTCTGCTTGAAAGGGACGACACATTCTGCACAGTTACAGACATGCTAAGCATTTGTGACCATTTCCAGCAACTTTTTATTTTAGGAAGAACCTGTGTGTGTGGGTGGGGGAATTTCACCTTTATCTCAGAGCCTGCCCCTGTGGAATCCTGCATAGGATAGAATAAACGTTTTTTAAAAACTGCTTCCTTAAGAGCATTCACACCTATGATCCAGTAGAGCAAGACTCAGAGATGGGCTTTAGCATTAGAGGTAAACACAGCCACAGGAGACATATTCCATGTTTCAAAGGAAAGAGCTGAGGCTCTTAGGTATTCACACCAGTGAGGAGAGGTTGCAGGATAAACTAAGTTGAACCAGAAGCACCTATCTTCGGTCTCTGTAAGGAATATCACAGCTCAGTTCACTCCTGTGCATCTTGACAAAGGAAGACTTTTCCTGACAACCCCGTCCCCCCCCCCCCCCCCCGCCCCCGAGTTTCCAAGGGCCATTTCAAATGATACTTTTATTGTATTGTCACATTTTGCCTGCATCTGTGGCTGGCATATTCAGAGGATCTTCAAAGATGCCAGCCACAGATGCAGACAAAACGTCAGGAGAAAAAATGCTACTAAAACACGGCCATATTGTTTCTCCAGAAACCACACAACAATCCCCAATACTTTTATTGCACAATAAATGCTTTTTTTGTCACTCAGTTGTCTTGGGAGATCCTGACTTCTTTCCCTGATCTAGTATTTCCATAAGATCATATTTCTCTCAACCCCACCGCACCTGTAAGATGATCTAAAACAATGGTTCTCAACCTGTAGGTCTAACAACCCTTTCTCACAGGGGTCGCTCTAAGACTCTCCGCATCAGTGTTCTACATCTGTAAAATGGATAAAATGTTAGGGTTGGGGGTCACCAAGCAACATGAGGAACTGTATTAAAGGGTCACGGCATTAGGAAGGCTGCTGGAGAACCACTGCTCTAAAAATAAGTTCATGCCTGCGCTGTGATTGGATTGTTATGGTTGTCTATTAGTTAGTATTTGTGTTACTGTGTTGTCTCTTACTAGCATAGTACCTGGGGGATATGGAATGGTTTAGTATTGATGAATCTTGTCAGATCTCTGAAATTAAGCTGGGTTGGCAATTGGATGGGAGACCATCATGATGTCCTCTTAGAAGAAGGGGCAGTGAAAAACCACCATAAGTCAGCTGTGGCCTGATGGCACTTTGTGTAATACATACACACACACACCATCTGGAAAGATGTTGCTGAACTTTGTGGTTTCTTACCACTGTGGGGCCTTTCACATCAGAAAAGAAGCAAGGGGGGAAAGCGCCTGGTACACTTGGTGCATCCTCCTCACCCGCCTCGAATCACTATCTCGTCCCGCCATGCCCCCCATCATGCCACGCCACACCACATCACGCCATGCCTTTGCCATTCCCCCAGAACACCCTCACCATACCCCCACAGTGCGTTGCGCATCCCCCCTTGAAGCTATGCCTCTGTTTCTTTACATGCTTAGCACATATGTGATTATGTGTATGTGTAACAGCTTTCTTGAGCTTCTAACAATAACATTTTTAATTTCCTCACTTAGGTGATACATAATGGACTTTGAGACCTGATGTTTCCATGTTCCTAATTTTTTTGTTCCAGAAGCTAACTTCTCCATGCCAACTGGGTGAGGGAACATCAGGCTCCTGGCAAAACCATCACTTCTGCTGCACCTGAAACTCAGTGGATTATTTCAGTCAACATGTGAACATTGCCTAATGCACCACTGGAGATGATCAGTGGAACTCCTGAGGGAAACTCCTTTGTGAGAGGTGACCAGAACATGTGTTCTTATCTGTATGGTGTTGGACAGAGACCATGAATTACTGAATCCCATCACAAGCTTCACAAGACTGCTGGCAAATTGCCGAAAATGCAATGAGTGCAGGGGGATGAGTTCCTCTGAACAGTTTTGGGTTAGGCTGGGTTGCCACATGCCCAAGCCTGCCTACACTCCTGACATGTTCCTTGCTTGCATTTTGGAGGTCTCTAATATGCTGGAATCACAAGCCAGGAAGCTTCCTACCAAACTTATGGCTGTGCTGCCCAGACTCTGAGCTATAACAATGACTCTGTCTTGTTTGCCATATTGGTACACAAATAAAGGCAATTTTTAATGTGCATACAAAAAAGAAATGTGCTTATATGGAAGAATGAGATGATTAACTTTATCCTTAGTCTTTTTGGGAGCTCAGTCACCAGTCAAATCATCTCTACTGGTGACCCTTTGTTTTGGAAACCACTTTTTTGGAAACCAAAGCAGCTTTTTTCTCTGCCTTGTGATTAAATAATCAATAACGAACATTGAACATTTACTTTCTGTTGCTTGCTGCTCATGGGAATTAAGTCCAGTTTAGTTCTGTTTGCTCAAGGTAGCATGATCCTCTACTTCAGAAGGTGAGATTTCTGTGGTCCAGACAGTGGAAATAATATTTTTCCCTGCCAACATTTGGTTCACTCTACACATCAAAATTCCAGTAGTGCAATCCCAGCAGAGCTGTATCCTTTCAAGCCTCTGATTTCAATGGACTTAAAAGAGTACAACTGTTCTTAGCATTGCACAGCTATATTTCCTACTTTTGTATGCCTGCTTAGTTTCTTTGATGCCAAGGTAGGGTTACCCGTCTCAAGGCAAGGCCTGGAGCTCTCCCAGAACTGCAACTGGTCTCCAGACTATACAGATCAGTGCCTCTGGAGCACAGGTGTCAAACTCACGGCCCTCCAGATGTTATGGACTACAGTTCCCATGGATGATGGGAACTGTAGTCCATAACATCTGGAGGGCCACGAGTTTGACACCTATGCGAGGAATTGGCAACCTCGAAGGGTGGACTTTGTGGCCTTGCATGCCTGCTGAGTTCTCTCCCTTCCCCCAAACTCTGCCCTCCTTCACCACCTACCAAATCTCCAGGAAATTCCCAAGAAGAACTGGCAGTGCTACAGAAAGGCTTAGATTGATTGACTGGTTATAAAGATGTAGTAACAGACTTTAGTATATTCGTACTTAGAAATTAGTTAGTGGACAGAGAAAAGCCACTCATGCTATAAAACATCCATCTGGGTTCCAAGGGATCCAAGAATCTACAAGCCTTTGTTCTTTTGAGCTTCTCATGGCACAGATACTCACGTAGCTCCCATATGCTGAGTTATGCAGATCCAAGGGTCTGTCCTGTACTATTGGCTGACAAGGATTTGGGTCCTTTTTCAAGAAATACTGAAAGGCAAGATTTCAAGCAGCAGGAAACAAAGTATGGCCCAAGAGTTACAGACCAAAGCCTGTAGGGATACAGATATTCCCATCAGGTTGTTTTCTATTTCAGGTTGAGATATAGCAGATTGGTTTCCTTCTGGATCACCTGGTAGCAGCTTGGTTTCTTTCCTTACTTCTGAAGCACACCTTCACATGACCATCTGCTCAATATTCTTAAAGAAGACAGAATAAGGGAGGAACATCCCAGCAAGGCTGGAATCAGGGATTTCCTGTTCCCAGAAGTCACACTTAAATGGAATTTTGGGCCATATTTTAATAGATAGAGGGCACATAGATTATCCACTTTGTTTCACAAACACAAGTAACTATATAATATATAACTCTTCTTGCTCCCTGCTCACACCATTAAACCTCATGCAAGGAATCTCCATCTACGAGACCTAGTTTCTTGTGGTTTCTTCCTACTCTCTTAGGAAACCCCTCTGTTCAAGGATAACGTGGTGCTCCTGGTTGAGGGACTGGCCTACTCAGATGGGGCTGTGGTCAGACTAAAATATTTTCACATCTGGAGCAAAGCAAAAAGTCAAAATGATTCCTTTCTCCTTCCTACTTATTTAATTATTTTTAAACCTCACAGGAAGATGGAAATTGCATTTCTTTTGGAATTCCTGTCCAAAGTTCATGTGGCTTTGTGGTAACGCCAACTCCAGATTTTGGTCTAAAGAATAGAAGTCTTGGGGGTCTTGCCAAGGGTTAAACGAAAAAGGGAAGTGTGTCTGAAGTTCCTTATCTGAGAATTGAAGGTGTCCTGCTAGGCTGAGGATAACACATGGGCTTCTGTACTGCCATAAAAGGACAAGTAAAAAGGGTGCTAGAGAACAGACCAGTGGGAAACATGGCTGTGTATGGGTGCTGTGCTGCACCCTTAGCCATGCAATAAACTTTGCATTAATCAGATATCCTGTGCAGTGGTTAACAGAACACTCCTGAACAGAGTTACGCCCTTCTAATTCCATTGACTTTCCTGTGGCTTAGTGGCAGAGCATTGAAACTGCAAGCATGAAAGTCCCAGATTCAGTTCCTGACATCTCCACTGAAGACAAGGATCAGGAAGTAAGTGATATGGAAGACCTCCACCTGGGACCTTGGAGAACTTCAGAAAGCACTTCAAGAATCCTTCTTGATCAAGGAAATGGTGCTGAGGAGAAAAGATAAATCCTCTCCTCAACAACTTCAATCCATATTTCCCCCTTTACCTATGATTGCCGACAGATTTGGAGAAAAATGTCTAGTGCCTTTAATAGAAACTCCCACCCACCGAAAGTTGGTACTGCTATCTAGGGACCCCTCCCCCCTTCCTTGCATGCCACCCCTCCCTCCCCTTCCCTTGCATGCCACCCCTCCCCCTCCATTCCCTCTACTAGGGTGGGTGGGCCATGTCCAGATGCCGGGCTCCCTCCTCCTCCCTCCCCTCTTTTGCATGCCACCCCTCACTCCTTCCCAATTCCTCCCTCACTCCCCAAAGTATACCAGGGCTGCTACACAGGTAGGCAATGGCCAGAGGCGTATGGGGGGAAAATGATGCTTGGAGACAACTCCTTCACCGGGAGAGCCCCCTCCCCCCACCTGGGGACTTGAGCATTCAAGGGGACTGAGTGGCGGATTGGACAGGGCCAGTTCAGACTGCAAGTGGGGAAATCACTCTTTTGAATGCTCATTATGTTAAAACTCCCTGCAAATAGAAAACCAGCACTACAAACAAAGAAGGGGAGTGTCAGAACTGCAAGGTTGTCGATGGAAAAACTTTCAGCGGAGTGCCCCACAGAAGTAGAGCAACCAGTAAAGGCAGCAGCACGCAAGCCAGGAATTGTACACAGGCACGAAGTCACCTTCCAAATAAGAGGTTCCTTTATTGTGTTACTGAGCAGCAAAGTGCTTCGCCAGGTAGCAGGTGTTCGAAGAAGCACACCCCTGCCCACTCTTTGCCATATTACATACATCTGTACACCAATCTGGAGCAAGTTCCTTATTTGTCTCTGAGTGCACATGGCACTGTCCAAGGTCAGACATACTTGTCATGTAGATTTTGTCAATCTAAGCTGACACTTGGGCAGCCCCTGACAAGGAGGTCTAGGGTTGCCAACTGACCTGGAGAAAAGTGTCCAATCTCTTTAAAAGTGGCTGAATAGGATGGTATCTACCAGGTGAAGTTATGTTCCTCCATGGTACGAAAAGCTTCAGCCACCCATTGTTATACACTAAGAAATCACAGGGAAAACATTTCTCATTGTTGTGCTATTTTTTTAAAATTTGTACGGGGTTGTTGTATTTATTTGTTAAGCTATGGAGTTTTGAAGGCTGTTTTCCCCCACCTGCAGTGTAAGGCACTCTAGGCTCTGCCCCCTCATTCCCATCTTATTCTCCCGCTGATATAAACTTGGCCAGAATGGGGGCATAAGTCCATTTTAGTGGTAAATAGTCCCTCTTAGGCTATTATCACTCATTCTTCCTCTATTTTTATCCTTGTAGCACTGTCTGTAAGATGGAAGTACATCGGGAATCTTGCTGTAAAACCTCGTTCCAGACTGAACCCAGTTCATCTGTGGTGGCTGGAAACTTCTGTAGCAGTGGAGTTGGACTGATGTGTAAAAGCTGTGCTCAAAATCAAATTACAGGAGTGTGAAAAGGTCATATTGTCATTAACTTGGAGCAAGGAGGAAATGCTTTCACCAAGGAGCTGCTGCTGCAGTTTTATATGGAATATTTCATGCCAGTTGTATATCCAAGCGACACAGAGCTCCCAGTTAACAGGCAGTTAAAAGACAATTAAACCATTTCACTTTAGGAAAGAGTATAGCTAATAAATCACATTTTAACAGCTTGCTAGAGCACAGCTTTCCAATGTCTGGGGCCCAGCTTTCACCAGATACTCTGCAGCCACTGCTCACACAGATTGCCTCTTGGGTGAAAAAGGAACGGGCTGGGTACTCACAAAACCCATTCCCCTGTTTATGCCTCATTCATGTACAAAGATATCTTACCCAAAATGGGTGAAATAGTACTGAAGACAAGGCAATTTTTTGGGCCTCTTACAGGGCTAAAGGGAAGAATTTGGAGAGCTAAGCATTTGGAGAGAGATAAATCTGGCTGTTGGGCACATTTTCTTTGCAACCACATCTTTTTAAGGAGAGGGATGTCTCCTAAGAAGGAGAGGGATGTCAGCCAAAATACAGGCAGAAATTAAACAGGTGCAGCATTTCCCCATAACAGAGAAGCAATATGAGGAAAGCTGCATTCGTTGAATTTCTACTAATCATGCAATGCTTAAAAGATCAAGTTAACTAGTTACTGTGAATACATGTACAATCTATGTATACTTGATTCTTCTTTGGACTGTTTAACTCCCATATTCCCCTTAATGCACGAACAGCAGAATGTGAAAACTAAGCCTCATGTTTATCTAGAATTTGGGCCTGGTTTTATTTCCAAAGCAAACGCCTGTTGGCTCATTCTTACAAATAGATGTCTACACATTCACTGGAACATGGCTAGAGTCTCTCACCATAAAATAGGGGCCAGCTAAAACCTGCACAGAAATCCCTTGTGCTCCTCTATGCATGATGCTTCTGCACAAAACAGAAGCACTTCATACAGGGAATGGGCCATGGCTTAGTGGTAGAGCATCTACTTAGCATGCAGAAGATCCCACGTTCAATCCCTAGTATTTCCAGTTAAAGGGGCCAGGTAGAAGGGGCTGTGAAAGTCCTGTACCTGAGAATCTCTAGTGGTAGACTATGTTGACCTGATGGACTGATGGTCTGATTCAGTATAAGGCAGCTTCATGTGCACATATGTGAAAAGAAACATGGGTCATACAAGCCAATGGGTTTTTTTCCCATTTACTTCTGGCATAGATTGCATTGCTCTGCTTGTGATAATGATGAGACCCTTTCCTCACATGTGTTGCACAAATGAGGCAGGAAGTAGGTGGACTGAGCTGGAAAGACCAGAACAAAATCTGTATGTTTTTAACATCTGCATGACCCCAGGTAGCTTTCACCATCTCAGCAAGTCTACAGGAGGCAAAACAACCCTCACCCAATTTCTGCTTATCCATGCAGCTGCTAAAGATTCAAGAGATTGCCCAGGACACAAACACACCAAACTGGCATGGGTGCCATGTGACTTGCATACACTTAAAGAGGCTGGCTTGTGCCAATTGGATCAAATGGAGTTATTTTTATCTTTGGTGCAAAAAAAGTCTTGTGACACCTAAAAAATGAATAGCTCTATTGTGCGTTGCTGAAGCCACTGAGTGAACAACAGCAGATCCTGTTGCTCATTGTATAGGTTTGCATATGCTAAAGTGTCATGCTGGGGGACATTTGGAAGCACCATTCAAGAGACCTGGCACGTGTTTTTTTTTAGTTTGATAAATGGATACTGGATTTCCATCTGTTGGATGCTCCAGATGCTCCAGAAACTGTTGGATGCTCCAGAAACTGCCTGTTTGGGGGTGCCAACAGGAAGGGAAAAACATGCCCTGCCCTTTTAACTGAAGCTTTTTCTGTGAAAATGGATAACTGAAGCTTTTCATGGCTTGAAGGTTAATAAAGTCCTATTAAGCCTCTATAAAAGGACAGGTCATTTTCTTTGGGCCATTTGGTAACCCTTTGTCTGTTCTTTTGAGGACAAAGAGACCATATAACTGTTGTTTCCATTGTCATTTTATATACCTCTCTCTCCCACAATGCAATGAGAGGCTTACTTTCTGCAGCAGGCACAAGGAAGAAGATGGAGTGACCAGACCATTGCGGTAGGAGGATATGAGACACATTGCATCCTGTTTCATTAGCCCTGCGCTATTAAAAAGTTCAAGCAAACAGCAGCCCACAGATTAGCTGTAGAGGCTGCTGCGCTGCGCTGCTAGAATTGCTAGGTTTAACATCAAATTGACACATACAATTAGCAAGTGGGTATGTTATGGTAAGCAACATATCTTTCCACAAAATTGCCTATAATTTGTTTAGAGAATCTTGCAGAGTATACATCCCCACATCAAGAAGCAACCATAGATTATGTACCTCAGTATTGAGTATTATTGGAATAAAGCTTTAAATATATGCTTAATGTAATAGATAGGTGTGTGTATACATGAACATACATATTCCTTTTACAGCATTAAAAACTCAGTCCCAAGCAATTCTAAAACAACATTTGAAGATAATAGTGACTATTTTCTTTAATGCCTATTAAAGGCCTCTGAAATCTGAAATCTAGTAACTACTTTCAGGATAAAAGAAAGTGGTAGAGCTAATTTTTTCAGTGTAAGGGTCTTTTTGTGAATGGCCACATGTAGGAATAGTCCTAGTTTGTTGCAACTGCTGGCTATGGAGATTACAGCCCAATGGAGACATTTGAGAATGGGGATGCAATAGCATGTTCAAAATGTTTGTGTGGGTGGTGAATGCTTCCCTTTTTAATTTGCTGCTTGGAATGGAGACAAGTATTTTTCCTAACACTGGTTGCATGTAGCTGCACAGGTCAAAGCAAAATACAAGCCACTCAATGCTTATTATAATGACCAGCCACAATGACACAAAATCATGTGCAAGCTTTTGTGTTCTCCAGAACTCTCCAACATGCTGGTTCTTTCTTTCTTTTTTTTTTTTTGCTGAGGGGAGATGTATCAGGTGATGATGTTAAGCCTCATACCTCCTCCCCTCCCGGCTTTTAGAATTTTACCTGATGAATAGTTCTGGAGAGGCAAAAAGCTTGCACACTGTTTTGTGTCATTGTGATCGATTCTAACATAAGTAATGTGGCTTTGGGTGGTAGATTTACCTGACACATAACCTTGAGCTATCCCTAACCGCCTGTCTGGTCTCTTGCTGATAACTCTTTCATTTATACACTGCTTGGATGTGATTATTGGAAGAGATTCAGTAAAGTAATGGGATCTCTTTTTCTTAGACTAATTCCCTTTTTTAGTATAGTAGCCCTGCTTCACAAGTGTGCATAGAATAGGCTGCATCACTTTATAATACAGGGGGGTAACATTTTCAAATGCTCCTCTGCATTAAGTCCAGACCAACAAAGGCAATTTACATACATAATTTGGGAGAGGGGCTCTGTTATTTTAACTTCAGATCCAGTTACATTTAGGATGAGAGAAATAAGCACTCCTCTTGCCTCCAAAACAGACACTGACACCAGCCAATTGACCATCAACACAGTCAACCAAGAGCTGGGCCAAATCATCTCTCCTTGATGGATGAGCTTTTTGTTTGCAAGAAGAGTTTTTTTAAATATGTGAAATAAAACAAAAGCCTAGTGACATCTTGAATATTAACATTTATTAAAGCTCATTACAATAAACTTTGTCAGTCTTTAAGGTGCCACGGGGCTTTTGTTTTATTTTTTGCTGCAACATGAAAGCTGCTCCTTTAGCAATTAATATCGTATGTGAGGCAGCAATCAAGAGTGAAATTTTAGCCCCAACCAGTCGTCTGAAAGGAGTTGAAGTTCACCACCTCTTTCTCACACATGGCTAGATTCAGTCTTAGTCTGTACAATTTCAAAAGAAACATCCTGAACTGTTTGATAGACAGAACAGAAAGCTAACTTCACTTTTATAAATAGATCAACGTTACTTACTAATTGCTAAAGAATCACTTCAGAGGCATTATGTCCAAGATGTAAGGGATCATAACCATCTCACCATTACTTACAAAAGCACTGAAATGGCACTGTGCTAAACATAAATGAAAACAGAATAACTGTTTGTATTGTCAAAGGCTTTCACAGCTGGATTCAACTGATTGTTGGGGGGGTTTTTTTCGGGCTGTGTGGCCGTGCTCTGGTAGATGTTATTCCTAACGTTTATTACTGCATCTGCAGTCAATCACTCCCTGGACTGAAAACCCCCACCCGCATTACAATGCAGTTAACCATAACTTTGCATAGCAAGTTCCACCCAAACACTGATTGGTTCCCCACCCTGGGACGCATGGACAATATATACCCCACTAAACACTTATTCTCACTGGACACAGTGTAAAACGAACTTCTCTCTGTGATACACCTCTGAAGATGCCAGCCACAGATCACGAGTGAAACGTTAAGAACAAGATCTGCCAGACCACAGCCACACAGCCTGGAAAACCCACCACAATCAGAAGAATTGTTGCTCACAGGTTTGCAATCTGGAACAAAATCTTAAAGCAAAATATATGTTATACAGAGAACTATTAGAATGTACACATGTATGATTCTTCAACCTCTGAAAGAGAAGAGATTGCATTCTTATAAATATTTTTCAACAGATAAATGCATGTTTTTCAATTAAAAAAGGACTGCTCAGTGAAAGGAAACCCAGATCTATTGCTGAGTTTAACTCATGAGTCTCACACCATGCCTTAACAGCACTGCCAGCCAATTTGGAGGGAGAAAAGTCCTGTCCCCTGAATGAACTTAGAATCACAGAATCATAGAGTTGGGAAGAGACCCCAAAGGGCCATCAAGTTCCAGCCCCCTTCAACGCAGAAACACATAATCAGAGCACTCCTGACAGATGGCTATCCAACCTCTGTTTAAAACTCCCCAAAAGAAGGAGACTCCACCACACTCAGAGATAGTGAATTCTACTGTCGAACAGCCCATACTGTTAGGAAGTTTTTCCTGATGTTTAGGTGGAAAAAACTTGATGGAATATTAACAGCCCAAATAGCCACCATGAGCAGGGAGCTAAGCAAGCTGTGCTGGCCATAATCAATAATTGGGTGGGAAGCTACCAAGGAAGACTAAAGCTCCTATCTGGAGGGACACTCTGCTTACCTCTTAGCTCATCTCTTACCTGGAACACCCTATGGATGGGGTAGCCATGAGTCAGAGGTGATCTGATGGCATGTTTTTCATAACAGAATGTTATTTACCAAGTGATATTATTTTCTTCATCTCAGCTTTTGTTGCCCATCTCCATACGCCAATCTTCTGTTAAAGGGACGGGGTATTTTTCTCCTGATCTGTTGTCAGCCCAGTGCTTTAAGGGAGAGTAGCAAGTATTGATAGAATGGCTAAGAATTCTTGTAGGTACAAGCTGAATAGTTATCAAGAAAATGGTTACAGCTCCATAAAGCCTCTGAAGGATAGTGAGCCACAGCATAAAGATGTCACACAACAAGCAAAATAACAGGCAAGGAGAACTTTGTGTTTCTTTTAGGTTCATTCAGTTTCCTCCACTTTTTTTGAGTAGCTTCAAGAAATTCTTCCCTTTGGATGCTGGTTTAAAATGAATTTGTGCCTCTCCATTTTCAAAGTATTCATGCCAGAAGCACTGACCAAAGTACCACGAGTTCAAGCAGTCAAATAGAGGGTCAGCAGCAATGTTCTGGCCCTTAAGCAACTCACTAGAATAAGTCCCTATACAGATTTGTGCCCGTCGCTACCTCCAGAGTGACACCACTCTTGTCTCTGTCAGCCACTTATACCCCCACCAGCTTGTTGGTTCCTTCTTTAACCACTCTGCCATCTCACTTTGCTCAGCTTCTATCAGCTCATCCTCCAAGGCCCTTTAGTCATTATCTGGCAATATTTTTTTTTTCTTTCATCCCATATTCATTTAATCTGTTTCCTTTCTCTCAGATAGGAAATTCTGGGAGTCAACACAAATTCTTATTTGGAGGCTACCGATCTTGCACTCTCTGATTATGCCTGAGAACCAGGCCAGTTGGTGAGAAGTAGTCAAAAGCAGGATATTTCAAGCATCTCACATATTCAGGAGTCATCTAAAAGATTATCTGGGAAACTTTTTAACGCAGTGCCTGCGTGCAGTATTGTCAGGGTGTTGAGGAAGTTGCCCAGTAGGTGATATGTAAAACTCACCAGTTAATAAAGATGGTATTTAACCCCCATGCGAGGCTGGCTTTTACGCAATGTGCTATAGCTTGGCTTGTGTTCTTGCCTCAGTTACTTTATAGATTGTGATGGAGGTTTTTTTTTACAATTCCCTACATATATAATTAATGGCATCTGCACATATAACCACCCAGTTCACCCATATATGCCCTTTATAAATCCTGCTGACAGGATGGAAAGGAGGAACAATAATCCTTACCAATCAACCTAACTTGGGTGACCTTCAAGAAACATTCTAGAAACCACTGGAAAACATTTCTTATTGTGTGTGTTGTCTAGGAGTTTCAAAGGAATGAATCAGCAGGCTGGAATAGGGCTGCCTCTCCCCTCCCCCTCCATCTCTGGAGCTGGACCTCTCTGAGAGAAATATTTACTTACTGATGACAGCAAGATGTGATGGTTCGGACAGAAAGAGGTAATGGCTGCAGAGTGGCAGGGCTGCTGGTCAGTAACCCAGGCCTGAAATGTGTTTATATGAAGGAAGGAAGCTGTTTCCTGGAGCGAACATAATGCGGCTCTAAAAACGGCAAGGGAAATACATCATGTAAGGGGAGGGTTGCTGGGGAGCTACCGAGAACCAGAGCGAACACTCCAGGTCAAGATGCCTCCGACAGGCCTTTTTAATAAGCTGTTTGCGTGAGAGTTTGCTGCTGTTGGGTTGGCAGTCCAAGGCTTAGCCAGAAGGATTTGGGGAGGGCAAATTCTAAATTGCCTCTTTCCAGGACCTGTTGATTTATTTAGGAAATAAATAACCAGCAACTGACTATTGTTTAAGGGCTGTCGGTGACAATCCCTCCCTGTGCATTGGACTTCTGTCTCGATCCCACTGCAAATGGAGAACCACTCTCAGAGACCCTGTTCCATGGACAGAGTTCATCTGTCAAGGAAGCAGCAAGATGAATTTTACTCTGAATGGAGCACTATATTTCCACGCCCATAATAACCTCCTCTGCCTTGACTTCCTTAGGCTGAGACATCTCAGGAGAACGCATGTTCAATCTGTCAACTATTTCAGGGGAAACAGGGTCTCCTGACACCTTGTGTAATCACAGAGTGGCAGGATATTTTATTTCCATGTGATCCAATTCTGAAGAGATCTATTCACATTTCTGTCTTTGCTCATGTAGACTTTACCTGATACTGTAAATCAAGGGAACAATTCACAATTTCCTAAATCCGAGCAACTTTCTTGCACAAGTATTCCCAAGAATGATGCCATCAGCACTTTTGAGGGTCCGGCTAACCTTACACTTGACCTAAAAACAGTTATCCAGTCCAAGAACATACCATTTGCTATCTTATCATCTCCTACTTCACACAGAATGACTTAACCTTCAAATAATTTGACACTGGATTAGAGATATATCACCAGGGGCCTTTCCCCGCGGCTTCCATCCCCCCTATGCCGTGCGCTGCTCTCAGCGTCGCGACATCCCAGGCAGCGCCCAGGCGTCCCCACGACCCAGCGCTCTGTGCGGGGTTGTCCAAAGGCGCCGTTCAGAAGAGCGTCTGGGATGCCGTGTGGTGAGGGGCTTAACAGCAGCAGCTTCGAGCTGACTGCGCTCAATAAGCGCCCCTCTCAGTGGGGAGATGCTGAGGGACCCCGCGCTTCTCTCCTCGAGTAGCGTGGGACTTAAAGTGAAGTGGGGAAAGGGCCCAGGATGTATTTGCATGAGGGGCAAACAGATGAGATCTGCTAATAGCTGTATGAGGTTGTGAACACGGTGTTTGGCAACTACCTGGCCATACTGAAGGCCATACTCTGGGGTTCACCTTCTCCTGGCATGAATAGTGTCTCTCATTCTCCTTTCAATATCTATGTCTTTCAGTCCATTATGATGCTTTTCTGTCCTGAAGCCTTTAGTCCAGTATATCTAACTGGTTAGAACCCATAGCTTAATTGATTTCTTTAAAAGTGAAGCCATTCATACCCTACTTTTCTAGGAGTTATGTGATCTTCAGGAAATAACTTATAATAATTCTAGAGGGGCAACTATCTCCAAGGCCCTAACGTGGAATGGCCCAGGCTACCCTGATCTCGTTAGGTCTCAGAAGTTAAGCAAGGTTCGTCCTGGCTAGTACTTGGATGGGAGCCCACGAAGGAATATGGGGATCACTACAAAAAGGCAGGCAATGGCAAACTATCACTGTTAGTCTCTTGCCTCTGTTAGTCTCTATCTCTGTTAGTCTCTTGCCTAGAAAACCTTACTTGGGTTGCCATAAATCAGCTATGACTTGACAGCAAGTGCAATCTCTTTTAGTCTGCTACAGCCGAAATAACAAAGGCTGATTTTACACGTTAAAAGTGCTCCGTTGTTGGCACGGGGAGTTCCCCATAGCACCTGGTGCTGCAGTGTGTCTGGCATGCTGTTGCCCTGGTGCTGCCCCACAGCAGTGGCTTTGCTATGGGACTTTCCAGAAACTCTGCCCCAAAAAGAAGCTACCTCCACCGTGGGGCAGAGCACCTGTGTATAATCATCCTTAGCTAAGTAATGCATTATTCTGAGTGGAGCTGCAACCACTTGATGCCACTTGCCTTACACTCCATCTGGACAGTAGTTTGTTAGCTTCTCTAGTACCAAATGTGGGTTTTCTGTTCACATGATGCATCAACTGAATTAATCCTTTAGAAAATATGATGGTTAATGAGTAATATTTTGTTTTTCAGATACAATTTTAGAGTACAAAGGAATTGTGCAGTTCTGCTTTCCATCTTGACAAAATGTCACAAATATTTTGATGTGTCTAACAAAATGCAATGTGCAGAGTCTTATGTGGATGATTTCTTAAATACTGAAATGAATTTAAATTCAATAAATTGGATGTGGGGAGAAAAGGGAGGCATATTATGGAAAAGCAGTGCCCAACATTGCTGCAAAGCATCGTTACTCTATCCTATCATAGCCATTTTACATTGTATATCTATTATACCTTAAGCACAACTATAACTATATGCTTGTCAAATTTCTTATTTTAAACCTTTATCCAAACAGGATGCTGCTCTCCCAGTTCCTCCAGCCTAAAGTATTTGTTAAACTGTTTCATTAGTAATATGGCTTATGGCCATTGAGGTTCATTTCCAATGCCTCGCATTTCTGAAGATCAGAGCTCTAGTAATCTATTTCAGCTCCATCACAACCTTGGCAGAACTCTGATGTTGGTAGAAAATCTGCAAGTCCACTGCCAGCTGGGCTCCTGAAATGGCTGTAATCTCCTAGACCAAGTAATCTCCAAGCCCAGCTCCAGTAGTATCTCCAAATTAGTATGGGTGCCAAATGTCCCAAGCATTTCATTATTTGTGTTCTGACCAGGAATATTTTTATTTGTGCAGTGCAAATCCATTCTTTTGTGAAGCTCAGTTTCTCAGAGTTCAGATTCTCTGCTGATCTAGAGATCTCTCCCTCTTCATATTGTCCCTTCATGAAGTCACCTGGGAGAAGCTGAGTAGGAGTACCTGTTCTGACAGTTGCTGCTCCAGTTGAGTATGCAGCACTGAACAAGGCCCCCATCCCCAGCTTTTCTGGTTGCCAGTGAAAGGAGTGTTGTTTTGAATAGTAAATATGATTAAGCAGCAGGGATATTCATTTTGAAACTCAGAGGATGCCAGTGAGCATGTTCCCAGTCTCTGGTAGGAACAAGGCATGACTCTGCTTGTCTGGGAGGATAGCCCGGAGCTCTCTCTTCCATAGCCGAATGAGATGTTGGGCTTGCTTGCATTCTCCTGTCAATCTCTGCCAACAATTGGCCAAACACAGCATCTTGTCTGGTTAGACAAAGGGAAGACATGGGTGTTTCCTTCTAGGAGGATGAGGCATGCTGAGTGAAGTTCTAGGAATGAGACTGAGTCACTCGGCCCGCAGAGATCAGGCTCAGTATTAAGAGCCTGGACTTGCTCTGGCTGAAGTCAAAGGAGGCTTTAGCAACAGTGGCCATTTATGCATACACTACTTACCCCATGGCTGTTTGCTTCGCAGTGGGGTTTTCCCCCAGTCTTTTTGTTTACACAGGGATTCTCTCCCTGCAAAGTGTTCCTAGCCAACCTGATCTGCCATTTCACCCACCCACCACTTCCCTTTTCTTTCCATGCCACGGGCCACCTCCATTTGGGGAGGTTGCCCTCTGCCTTTTGGTGTGTGCATGTGCTGTCTTTAGCATTACTTTGCTACACCTGGTCAATTTCACATGGTTTATCACTCCAGTGACAGACCTTCAGTGTTAAATTTTTTCCAAAAAAAGAGCCCTTCTGATTGCTTTGAAATGGTGGCCTGAAGAGCAGGAGAAATTGCTACCATATGGGCAGGGGAAGGCAAGGAGGAGCAAGTAATCCCAAAGAAATCTTAATGCATTGGGATCTCCTTTGCTTTCCCTGTGAAGGGAGAGAAAAAGTCACTCTTTAACAGGCTTAGGAAACTGTGGATATTTTCTGATCTGAAATTGCAGTGAGTTTCAAAGAGGAGAAAACATGTGCCTAACAGAGAATCAAACCCAAAGGCAATATATGCTCAATGCAAAGGATACCCCAAGTGTGTAAATGGTCAGTAAATCCAAAGGGAGTGTGTGTGTCTGTGTGTCTGTGTGTGGGGGGGGGGGACAGGACGGGACGGGGGACTGTAAAGCTACACAGTCAGAGCACTGTCTCCTTGTGGTGGAGCTAGCAGTCTCCTCCTGCCATTTGAATGAATATCCTCAGCCGTAGCAGTCCTGGAAGAAAATCCCAAATGCTTCTTAGAATTTTCTCTCAGACTTTTTTTGGGAAGCAGATTAAACACTGGGAGGTGGGGGTGGGGGTGGGATGCACCAATCCCAGTTACTGGAAGCAGAATAACTTGGTCGGTTTTAGATCTTACATGATTTGGTTAAGAATTTGGGTGCTGTGTGGTTTCCGGGCTGTATGGCCGTGTTCTAGCAGCATTCTCTCCTGACGTTTCGCCTGCATCTGTGGCTGGCATCTTCAGAGGATCAGAGGATGATCCTCTGAAGATGCCAGCCACAGATGCAGGCGAAACGTCAGGAAAGAATGCTGCTAGAACACGGCCATACAGCCCGGAAACCACGCAGCACCCAAGTGATTCCGGCCGTGAAAACCTTCGACAATACTTTGGTTAAGAATGTTATTTATTTAAAATATTTATATGCCACGTCTCCATTACATAAGAACATAAGAACATAAGAACAAGCCAGCTGGATCAGACCAAAGTCCATCTAGTCCAGCTCTCTGCTACTTGCAGTGGCCCACCAGGTGCCTTTGGGAGCTCACATGTAGGATGTGAACGCAATGGCATTCTGCTGCTGCTGCTCCCGAGCACCTGGTCTGCTAAGGCATTTGCAACCTCAGATCAAGGAGGATCAAGATTGGTAGCCATAAATCGACTTCTCCTCCATAAATCTGTCCAAGCCCCTTTTAAAACTATCCAGGTTAGTGGCCATCACCACCTCCTGTGGCAGCATATTCCAAACACCAATCACACGTTGCGTGAAGAAGTGTTTCCTTTTATTAGTCCTAATTCTTCCCCCCAGCATTTTCAATGAATGCCCCCTGGTTCTAGTATTGTGAGAAAGAGAGAAAAAAATTTCTCTCTGTCAACATTTTCTACCCCATGCATAATTTTGTAGACTTCAATCATATCCCCCCTCAGCTGCCTCCTCTCCAAACTAAAGAGTCCCAAACGCTGCAGCCTCTCCTCATAGGGAAGGTGCTCCAGTCCCTCAATCATCCTTGTTGCCCTTCTCTGCACTTTTTCTATCTCCTCAATATCCTTTTTGAGATGCGGCGACCAGAACTGGACACAGTACTCCAAGTGCGGTCGCACCACTGCTTTATATAAGGGCATGACAATCCTTGCAGTTTTATTATCAATTCCTTTCCTAATGATCCCCAGCATAGAGTTTGCCTTTTTTACAGCTGCCATGCATTGAGTTGACATTCCCATGGAACTATCAACTAAGACGCCTAAATCCCTTTCCTGGTCTGTGACTGATAGCACTGACCCCTGTAGCGAGTATGTGAAGTTTGGATTTTTTGCCCCTATGTGCATCACTTTACATTTTGCTACATTGAACTGCATTTGCCATTTCTGGGCCCACTCACCTAATTTATCAAGGTCCGCTTGGAGCTCTTCGCAATCCTTTGTGGTTCTCACCACCCTACATAATTTGGTATCATCTGCAAACTTGGCCACCACGCTACCCACCCCTACTTCCAGGTCATTTATGAATAGGTTAAAAAGCACTGGTCCCAAAACGGATCCTTGGGGGACACCACTCCCTACATCTCTCCATTGTGAGAACTTCCCATTTACACCCACTCTTTGTTTCCTGTTTCTCAACCAGTTTTTAATCCATAGGAGGACTTCCCCTCTTATTCCTTCATTGCTGAGTTTTCTCAACAGTCTCTGGTGAGGAACTTTGTCAAAAGCCTTTTGGAAATCCAAGTAGACAATGTCCACTGGTTCCCCCTTATCCACATATCTGTTTACACCCTCAAAGAACTCTAGTAAGTTTGTAAGACAGGATTTGCCTCTGCAAAAGCCATGCTGACTCTTTCTCAGCAGGTCTTGCTTTTCTACATGTTTTATAATTTTATCTTTAATGATAGATTCTACTAATTTACCAGGAACAGATGTCAAACTGACTGGCCTATAATTTCCCGGGTCCCCCCTAGATCCTTTCTTAAAGATTGGTGTGACATTGGCCATCTTCCAGTCTTCAGGGATGGAGCCTGATTTCAGGGATAAGTTGCGTATTAAAGTGAGAAGATCAGCAATTTCATGCTTGAGCTCTTTAAGAACTCTTGGGTGAATGCAATCTGGGCCAAGGGATTTGGTAACATTTAGTTTATCAATGGCTGCCAGAACTTCTTCCTTGTCTACCACTATCTTCGCTAGTTCCTCGGATTCGCCTCCTAAGAAGCTTGGTTCAGGTGCAGGAATGTTCCTCACCTCCTCTTGGGTGAAGACAGATGCAAAGAATTCATTCAGCTTCTCTGCAATCTCCCTGCCATCTTTTAGCACACCCTTTGTTCCTTTGTCATCTAACGGGCCTACCGCTTCCCTTGCTGGCTTCCTGCTTTTGATGTACTTGAAGAACTGTTTGTTGCTGGTCTTGATGTTCGCAGCCATGCGTTCCTCATAATCCTTTTTTGCCTCCCTTACAGCTAATTTGCTTCTCTTTTGCCACCATTTGTGTTCCCTCTCATATTCTTCATCAGCCAAACTGGACTTCCATTTTCTAAAAGACATTTTCTTTTTTCTGATAATTTCCTCAACCTCCCTTGTTAACCATGGTGGCTTTCTTTTGGACTGGGTGCTGCCTTTCCTAACCTGCAGAACACATTCCAGCTGAGCTTTTATTACTGTGTTTCTAAATAACCTCCAAGCATTTTGGACAGTTTTCACTCTTTTGATTTTTCCCTTTCAGCTTCCTGCGCACTATCCCCCTCATCTTTGAGAAATTTCCCTTTCTGAAGGCGAATGTAACTACATTAGTAGTTGCCACTTGTTCGCATGCTGAGATACTGAATCTGACAGCATTGTGGTCGCTGTTCCCTATCGGCTCAACAACACTGACTTCCTGCACCAGGTCCTGGGTCCCACATAGAATTAGATCTAGGATCACCTCTCCCCTGGTTGGTTCCACAACCGTCTGCTCTAAGCCACAGTCATTTAGCATATCCAGGAATTCTCTCTCCTTACTATGACCTGAACATGCATTTTTCCAGTTTATATGGGGATAGTTAAAATCACCCATTACCACTACATTTTTGTTTTTGTTGGCCTCTCTAATTTCTTTTTCCATCTCAGAATCCTCTTGTGCACTTTGGTCAGGAGGACGATAATATATTCCTAATATTAAACTGTCCTTCACACCTGGTATTGATATCCACAGTGATTCTGTAGGGGAACAAGCTCCCCTTGCATTGTCTATTTTATGTGATACTATGCTCTCTTTGATGTAAAGGGCAACTCCACCCCAATGCGCCCTGTCCTATCCTTCCTATAGAGCCTGTAGCCTGGTATAACAGCATTCCACTGGTTCTCCTCATTCCACCATGTCTCTGTAATGCCCACTATATCAAAGTCCTCCTTCAAAACTCTGTACTCTAGCTCCCCCATTTTAGGTCGAATGCTTCTACTATTAGCATAGAGACACCTGTATACCCTGTCTCTGTCCTTAACCTGAGATTTATGTGCTTTACCCTCAAGTCTTTTGTAGACACTATCCCTTGTCACATGCACATTGCTATGTTCCTCGCTTGTATGTGGTTGATTTAGAAAAACCTCCCTCTTTGTCTGCATCCCCATAGATACTGTATTCCGAACCGAAGTCACCTCAGCTCCTGTCGGCTTTCCCCCAGTGATCAGTTTAAAAGCTGTTCTGCCACCTTTTTAATGTTGAGCGCCAGCAGCCTGGTTCCTCTTTGGTTAAGATGAAGCCCATCCCTTTTGTACAGGCCTGCCTTGTCCCAAAAGGTTCCCCAGTTCCTGACAAATCTGAAACCCTCTGCCTTACACCACCTTCTCATCCACGCATTGAGACCCTGTATCTCCACTTGCCTAGCTCGCCCTGCGCGTGGAACGGGTAGCATTTCTGAGAATGCCACCTTGGAGGTCCTGGACTTCAACCTGTTTCCTAGCAGCCTAAATTTAGCTTCCAGAACCTCCCGGCTACATTTCCCAATGTCGTTGGTGCCAATGTGGACCACAACTGCTGACTCCACCCCAGCACTGTCTAAAAGCCTATCTAGACGAAGCGTGACATCCGCAACCTTCGCACCAGGCAGGCAAGTCACCATGCGGTCATCACGCCTCTCACAAACCCAACTCTCTACATTTCTAATGATTGAATCACCCACTACAAGGAGCCCCCCACCTCCCCGAGGGATATCCTCAGTGCGAGAGGATAGCTGATCACCAGTTAAGGAAGGGATCCCATCTAAGGGAGCATCTTCCACCACCTCAGACTGACACCCTCCATCCCCAAGACCTTCATTCTCCATGACATCTGAAGAGATGTCACCTTGGGAGTGGGACCCGGCTGTTAGGTCCCTGAAAGCCTCGTCTGTCACCCTCTCTGCCTCTCTCAGCTTCTCCAGGTCTGCCACCTTGGCTTCAAGAGAACGCACACGTTCCTTGAGTGCCAGGAGCTCATTGCAGCGAGGGCACACCCACGACTTCTGTCCTAGTGGCAGATAGTCATACATGTGACACTCAGTGCAAAACACTGGAAAGCCCCCATCCCCCTGCTGGCTTTCTGCCTTCATATCTGATTTGTTTAGATATTTAAATATTAAGCTTTTAGTCACTGCCCCCCTGGAGCTATCTGCACGTACTATCTGTCAAATATGTCCTTATTAATTAAAAAAACCAAAAAAATTAAAAAATCAAATTAAAATTGCGCGCGCCGTTAGGCGTGTGCCGCTGGTTCCAGAGACTGAACTAAAGCCCCACCTCTCAGGACAAAAGC
>NC_059432.1:65712513-65731671 GCF_021028975.2 Sphaerodactylus townsendi
TTTATGAATAGGTTAAAGAAACACTGGTCCCCAAAGCGGATCAGCAGGGGAGCTTTCCTCCCTACATCTCTTCATTGTGAGAATTTCCCCATTTACACCCACTCTTTGGCTGTTTCTCAACCAGTTTTTAATCCACCAGGACTTCCCCTCTTATTCCTTGATTGCTGAGTTTTTTTTTTTTCTCCAATAGTCTCTATTGAGGAACTTTGTCCAAAAGCCTTTTGAAAATCCAAGTAAAAGACAATGTCCACTGGTTCCCCACTTATCCACATGCCTGTTTACACCCTCAAAGAACTCTAGTAGAAGTTTCCTTTTTAGGAAAAAAAGACTTGGGAGTAAAGAAGGTGTTGAATAGATTCTGCCTTTTACTCCATCTCCTGTTAGCATTGAAGGCCAAAGAGGGATCCTGCTTGTTCAAAGTTGACACCAAACCATCACTGTCCTAATAAGCAGCGCAACACTTTGTGGACCAAATGAATTTTTTAGCCACAGCCAGAGGTATTTATTGACAAGAGGTTAACAGGGAAGAAAGAAAATGGCACAGCATAGAGGAGTTTGATCCATACCTCGGGCCCTTTAACTGCTGTCACCCAAACCATTTGCTGGAGGAATTGACCGCATAAAGGAAAGATTGTATTGCTGGGGCTTGCCAGATGGGCATCGGTTAGACCACTGTTGTGGTGACTGTTCGCTTGCCCTTTCCGAGCAAGCCTGGTAGCCCCTGCCAAAGACATCCCGACCTTCAGCTCGCTCCACCCCAACCTCTTAAAGGAGGTGTAATCCCTGGAGAGCTCCATGCAGCTCCCCTTTCTGAAACAGATCAAACCCCCCCAAGCTGCAATCCGCCAGAGAGCAGGGGGTGGTGGTCCCTCTTCCGCCCAACTTCTGCCGCGCTTCCTAAGCTCCAAGCCAATCCCGCAATACCGGCCTCAGAGTATGCAGCCAGAGATCCATGCCCCGTTGTGATAGGTGAACCCCATCTGCCTTATACAAGGCCTCTACCACGAGGAATGAAATATCATGGTGAAGGACCTCCTGCCCCCTTAACCCCTGAACCACCCATTGATACAGCCCTGCATGTCCGCGCTTTCTCTCGCCTGATCCACCCGGTGAGAGTTAACTGCCCTGCGCCAGACCCGACAATTTCCCAGCAGGTGATACCAGAAGTGCATTATTTGTCCCGGGTGCAAGTTGGTGCACTGCATGAATGTCTCGCGACAATGCGCCTGGAGGAGTTGAGATGTGAGGCTGGCAGGGATGTCGGCTGTTGCCGAGGTTGAACCGCCAGCGCATGTGGAGGGCCAGTGGCCATTAATCCGTGTATGACTCGGCTCACTGTCCCCGTGACCCAACTCCCACGCATGCGCCGAAACCAGGCCCGTGGCGTTAGCGTCCTTGCCCTTGTGTGGGCAAAGATGCGGCTTTCACCTGGAGGCCGCATAGGTCCATAATGGTGGGCCGCGCTGCAGCCACAGCCGCACTTTTTGCCATCTTTTCCAGTGACTCTATCCTATCACTGCTTTCTTTTGCTCTGGGACATAACCAAAAAAGCGCTTGTGTATTGTTTTTAGCCCTCTCTGGCAAGTCTCAGCTTCAGCTTTTCTGACTTTTTCCCTACACATTTTACGTTATTTGTTTTAGAATTCGAAAATGCTTTGAGGGTGGATTTTCCCCCCCCTTACTTCTGATGATAACTGATTGTGTTTTCAACGGCTGAAGCTTTTGCTAAGGTCATTGTTAAGGCAACTACTTCTCTTTGACAGGGAATTAGTTAACCACATCTATAACACAGACTGCAATATCAAAATTTGCCTTGGGTGGAATTCAAATACATGAAGAAGGCCGAAACACACCACACACACAGACAATGCATAAAGCCACCATTATCGAATTTATCATAAAGGGCTAAGAACCAAAAAACCTGAAAAAATGTGCTTAGAGCCAGTAATCCTGTGCTCCATTTTAATAAGGAAAATGTCTTTCCAAATATTTCTATTGCCTTCTATTAACTTAATACAAAGGAACAAATTAAAATGACACTCCAAGTTATAATTAGGCAGGGTAGATCCTCCCTTTAAGCAACTAAGCAGGGCAACCCCATCTGAATTTTCACATGTGCAATTTTACAAACGGAGTAAAGTCTTGTTTATTTCAATGCGGGAGAGTTCACAAGCTTAAATTCATATAACTCTCCAAGGTACATGCAGATGTTTGAATTACGAAGACTTGATCAAAGCCTGCCATAAAAATTTTAATTTGAATTTAATATTCCAAATATGAATCAATCGCCCAACTGTGACATGTCAATGTTTGAACAACTAACCACAAAAAAACAGTCACTTTAAGATAGTAAAAGATCAAATTCAAAACAGATCAATGAAAAATGTTTTTGAACAATCCTATTTTTACATGAATATTAATATTTTTTGTTACGTTGTTCCCACTGTAAGAAATCATGAGACACTGGCTTTACTTAGTTGTACAAGATAAGTAGCACTCTATTTCCACAGAGATAATATTAGCTACCAAATGGTCCAAACTAAAAAAAAGTTAATGTTTTTTTTAAAAAAGCTTCAAGACATGTATATCCAAACAGAATACACACTCAAAATTTGAAAATCAAGTGTGCAAAGCTTCACAATATTTTATTAACAGTGATGCCCAGACACAGAATATAGCTCAAAAGTGGCAAAACAGAATTAAGTTACTGCCAATGAAAGAAGTCAGCAAGTCATTCCAGAAATGATATAACTTTGAAGCATCCAATTGAAAGGTTTTAGATGCATGAGAAAATGCAAAAAGGAAGAAAAATAGGGCTACACCAAGCAAAGCGTTTCAGCAAACCAAAAAAGGCAAAAAAAGATGCAAAGGTAAATGGTGTATTCAATAACAGGACTCTCAATTGCTGTGGACAGGTTCATCAAAAAGAACTCTGATCCCCCTGATGAAGCTTAAACCTGATTGAAATGCATAGAGTCTTGCTGCTGACCAATAAAGCTGTCACCAGTCACCTTGTAAGTTTTTCCATTTTTTGGTCTGCTGCTTTGACATGAGAAAATGTTCCTATTTAAGATCACTCAATACAGCCAGCTTACCACTTTCTGAAACAATGACTAAGAAAAAGCAGTCAGCTAGTTTGAAGTGCCTGTAAAAGGAACTTAATGATACAAATAGCACATCTAGGGTTGACAATCAAAGTGCAACAGGCAAAGCATTCAGATTTTGAAAATAGAAATAACACTCTCATTTAAGCCCTGGAGCTGCGTGTAAAATACTCACATTTCACATATTACATTTTAAGTTAACATTACAATCAATTCCTCTAAAACAACTGAAACCGTATATGGGTTGGCAAGAATAACTTAGCGCACATATCTATCTTCTATTATTCCGGGTACATTATAGTAGGAAGTCTGTGCATACAATCACTCTGTTTCATACAGATTGCAATGAACAACTTAACATCAAATTGGCGGTGTTTGGCCATATATATAGCCTCATGAGTAATCAAAGTTAATGAAACTATAAATATGTATAACAATCTTAAAGCTTAGTTAGCTTTATATATACTGCAGGACACTCTATCTTATCTTAATAACATAATGGCAAGAGAACAGCTTCTCAAGAATTTGTACTAAGCATCCACAAAACTTCCATATTCACAAATATGCAGAGACATCTTATCCACTGTACAGCACTGCAAATACAAAATTTGACATCAAGTGCAGCACCAGTTGAACAAGAAGCCTATTATGGAGTCAATTGGTAAATGACGCTAATGAAAAAGTACTGACAACTTATTTCTTTCTTTTTTTATGATGTAAGTAATTAGCAAGTTAGAAACTGCAGAGCATTATTTTTGGCAAGGCATTGCTTAGCCCAGTGCTTCCAGCCTAAAGACTGACATACTAAATCGCAACAATGGATTTAAAGAGGCTCACTGAGCAGTATTAAAGGTACTTATTAAGCAGATCTCCAATACAACCAAACTGCTTTGCAACCTAATGGGGGGCATTCCTCGAGTACAAAAGTTCTCAGCACAGGAACTCAAACCCAGCTTTATAGGAATTGGGTCTCATTTCTGTTAATGGTGTATAGCTTTAGTGGATTCTTAAATCTGTAGTGGGTAAGAATAATGTAAGGGTCTATAGTCTTCACATCTAAGTCTAAAGGTAGAAAATGAATATAAGTTAAACTTACCTGTAGGAAAAAAAAAGAAACTCAACACAATGACTATGTAACCTCCTGCATAGCTTTGGCTCTCTTTCGGGACATGCAGCCACCTTGGAAGATCTTCAACAGAGTTCCCAGAGAAATGAATTTGCACATAAGTGCATTTACCAGATCCAGAATGCATGTAGGCAATTATGCCAACTATCTGGAAACCTGAATTTGAATAAAAGGCACCTTAGTCTATTCATTTAATCTACCAAAGGGAGGAAAAAATCTATAATTGGCATTAAGTCCCAATGGGATCCACCGGACTTTACTAAATCTAGTTTTCTTATTGCAATAATAAACACTGAGTGTCCCTCAAAGTCATATTTATTAATTCTTAGGAGTCCAGAGCAAAAGGAAGTAAATCATGTGAAGTATTCTATCACAGTGGTGCATCCAAAACAAAATATTTGATGTCAGACCTGTGTTCTTCAATCCTCCTATTTTTACGTACATTAAACTTTTCCCCTATATAAAATCTTTGGACAGGGGGGCATAAGCATAGGAAATATACCTCGATTTTTTCAGTGTTGTAATTGCTGAACTGGTTCAGTCAACAAGTTCAATTCAGGACTGGGATGGCTGGAACCCCTTTGTGACCAAAGTTAGTTTCACGTGACTGAGGCAGCCTGGAGCATCTTACAGTGCCCTCTAGTGCCTGGAGTTCAACAAGTTTATTCAGCTGGGTTCTACTCGGTATACACTAATATATCTTTGATGGATTGAGTTGTTTTCAAACCAAAAAAGAGGAACCTCACTACATCCTGGGACATTTCCTAACCTAAGTGCTAATGTCTGTGTATGATTTAACTTTCAATGCCATAAGTTAATGGGGAGTGTTCTTTATCACGATTCTCTTTATTAGGAGTCTTGACTTTTTTTCTGTTAATAGTAGGAGAACATAGGTAAGGGGTGGGTCCCAGGTTGAACCCCCCCACCATTGCATGTCTGAAGTTTCACACACACACACCAGTTTGTGTTTTTTGTATTTTTTAGTGTTTTTTCAGTTTTTAGGCTAGTAATACCAAAATTTCAGTGGGATTTGTTGGGGAGACTCTCCTGATGATACCACCCAGGTTTGGTTCAGGGGGGGGTCCAAAGTTATGGACTCCCAAAGGGGGTGATCCCATCCCCGCCTGTTTCCAATTGAAGCTACTAGAAGATGGCAAGGCACCCCCCAAGAATTTCTGATTCTCCTTTTAAATCCACCCCCTTAGGCATGGATTTAAAGGAGAGAATTTGAAGTCCCCAGTTTAAACATTTGAAAGTGATGTTGTTTCAGACACAGGAGATAATCCACCCCAAAAACAGCATCACTTTTCAATGTCGTTCTGACTAGCCCCTCTAGATTCTCCCCTTTTAAAGGTGGGATTTTAAAAGGAGAATCTGGGCTCCCTAGTTTAAATACCATTGAAAAAATGATGCTGTTTGGGGTGGATTCCAGCATCACCTTAGGGGCCACCCATGGGGGGGCAAAACTCAGATTTTTGCACCGAGGCTCCATTTTCTCAGCTATGCCTCTGCCAGAGGGGAGGGCAGAAGGGACCGCCGGCTGGGGAGTCCAGATGGTGTAGGGGGGCAGGGGAGATCTGCCATCCCTAGCTCCTCGAAGAGCTGCTTTTTTATAAGCACTGAGGGCTGGGGGCGTGGGTTTGGCAGGAGACGTGGCCCTCACTCCCAAACCCACCCATAAAAAAAATCTATACCCACGTTACTGGTTAAATAGATCTGCTCTTGTCCAACTGGCTATAGTTATAATGTGATCTAGCGTAACCTCCATTTTCTTCTAGATGTTTGTGGAGAACTGACGTGTTGCAATTATGTAATCTTGTTTTTAGAGTAGCATTTCTTTAAATATGTAGGGGAATTGGCCATAAGGTAAATTAGTGCGAGGTGCCTTGGATGGGTACTGTAAACTGTTAAGTGTAGGGAGAGCATTTCTACCAGAAAGTTGTTTCTTAAAGGGGCATATATACATTTTATTCATTGTACCTATAACTATCTCCATGTCTAAGAAGGCGCGTTTACTTTGATTAACATGTCCTATAAATGTCAAATGGCAGTTCACTGAATTGGATCCAAATAAAAAAAATCTGTTGGTATGTTCTTCCAGGTGTCTAAGATTAAAAAACTGGAAACAATCAACATTCCATTTTGTAAACACTTGCTAATTTCTAAGAAAAGTTCTTCATTCACAGTGTGGATCAAAAATAAACTTGTTTTTTAAATCATATAAATATTTGCTATTGATGATGGGCAGGAGCTGGAGACCAATGCTGACACCAAACTGCTTCTGTAAATAAAAAACAATCACTCAGACTGAAAATAACTGTGGCTTCAAAATGTCAATAAGCTGAATTTAAAATGTGTATGCTTTCGGTCTTATTTAAAAACCCCCCCCAAATTATAACTTTGTTCTCCATATGCTGGACCACCTTTTGATTTGAGAAAGCTTTGTTTGGATGTCCTAGTGCCTACCTAACAAAACTAGGGTGCAGGCACTAGGGACCCAAACACAGAGCATTCTGAAACTAAAGATCATCCAGCATGTGGAGAATTTTACAATGTGTTTTTTTTCTTTTGGTGAGACAGATTATAGGAGGTTGGATTCTGACTAGGTTCTACTGTTAAAAACCTGAATAATTATTTTCCTGGTCTAACCTAGAGGCACGAGGACATCATCAAATGTGGCCAAAACTGCTTCCTGTGGTGCCTGCATTTCCTTCCACCTTCGCTATGAAATCTTTACCGGTGTCCTTAATAAATGACTCATTTTCTTGCGTACTGATTGTGAAGGGAATACAGAAAAGGCTCCAAGTATTTTTAAGATGGGTTCTAAAACTGAATTACTCTGCAGAAACTATAGGGCATTCTGAATATTTGTTAACATACAGAGTTTTGTGACACTTAATACAAATTTGAAAATCTGTTCCTCCTTGCACCGGTTACATTATTGTATGAGACAAGGTTTTTTTACTTTTAATCGAGCCCGCTAGGAGTGCAGTTTTAGGCTAGCATGAGCCAAAATTTCAGGAGTATCATTAGGGTGACACTCCCTGATGATATCAGCCAAGTTTGGTAAAAGTTTGGTTCAGGGGTCCAAAGTTATGGACCCCCAAAGGAGATGCTCCCATCCCCATTGTTTCCAAATTTGGGAATGCTAATAGGTACATGGGGGGGGCTACATTTTGAGGGTCCATAACCCGGTCCTCCTCGAGACCAAACTTCCGCACTAAACCTGGTGTGGTATCATTAGGATAATCTCTTTCTGATATCAGCCAGAGTTTGGTGATGTTTACGGTTCAGGGGGTCCAAAGTTATGGATCCCCAAAAGTGGAGTGCTCCCATCCCCATTGTTGGTGTTTTCCAATAAGGAAGCTAATAGTAGATGGGGCTACCCTTTTGAGGAGTCCAATAACTTTGGACCCCCCTGAACCAAACTTCACCAAACTTCTGGGTGGTGGTATCATCAAGAGGGTCTCCTAAAAGATACTCTGAAAATGTTGGTACCCTGCTAACTATTTATAAACAGTTATTGTTGAAACCATATTGTTCTTGTTGACCCTCTTTTCCACTTCTACAGAGCAAGTTTACTATTTTTTCTCTTTGAAATAAATATTCAAAAACTTATTTAACCTACTGGATGCCTCCAATCTAATGTAAATTTTATTGGTATCTATTTTTATTTTTGAAATTCTACCAGTAGCTGCTGCATTCCCCACCCCTCGACTTTATATGTGAGGTCAAATAAGTTTTCCCAGTTTTTTTGTGGTAAAATTAGGGTGCCTCGAGCTTTATATCGCGGGTCGACTTAGGTATCACAGGAGTAATATACAGTATTCATAAAATAGAAAAACACAAACAAGTTAATGTTATTTAAAGTTGTTTACCAAGGCACCCATATGGAAACAAGAATAAGTTACAGACTTTTTTTAATATATTGTACCCTTTGAAATAATAGAAGATAGAATATTTACATTGCTACCATTTTGTTGTTGTGAGTATTCTCTCAGCCCTTGGAGCCCCCATTATTATTTAGTGAAAGATATAGACAATTTTAACTATACATGCACTATGCACACATACAGAAGGATGTTGTGTTACTTCCCATAGCTCTCCACACAGAATAAGCCTATGGGTGAGATCCAGATATTAAAATGTCATGTATAGAGATAAAGGCAAGCACTGGGTCACTCCTGCACAGTGAGATCACATCACATCCACAACATTTACTAGAGGCAGACTATGTCTATGTCTGTAGGTGGTTTGCCATTGCCTTCCCCAGCTGTCTACACTTTACCCCTGCAAGCTGGGTAGTCATTTCTGCCAACCTTGGAAAGGATGAGTCAATCTTGAGCAACATGTATCCATTATAAATTTGATGTGTGAAGGTTTGCCTAGAAAGATCCCAGTACTAAAGTGGGGAAATCAACCATACATATTAATCTACACCATTGTACTAATGCAAGAATTAGCCCCCTCATCTTGCAGTAGCGACTACTAGAGATCAGTGCCATATCTTTTGAGGTATGCTGCAACAGAAAATGCTGCAATTCCTGCTTGAGATTCACTATACTCACCATGAAGGCATTTAACACGAAGAAAAGTAAATACTAAATTGTACACTGTTCAATTTCCCAGGCATATGCAATGTTGAATTCAGAGCAATTATATATTTTGAGGGTGAGATTAGACAAACCAATTTAAAACACATACACTCTCTCTCCCACACACACACACAGGAGGTCAAGGGAACCATATTAAGGAAGTATATATAACCTAAGCTTAATTTACTGAAAATACTATACAGGGCTGTATGTGATTGGTATGGTATCCTGGGGGGCAACTTAGTATTATTACCTGGGGACAATCAAATTACCACATCTCTCTCAATAGCTTTACTAATGACCTACAAAATTTTTACTCAAAAATCATCTCATCATAGCTTCAAAGCTGCAAGAAAAGTTCACAAAGCTGAAGAATAAAAGGGGAAAGCCTCCTTTTAGCAGATTGGGAGGGATAAGCAAAAGCTACAAATACTAACAACACAGGAGAATATGGTGATAGTCTGAAAGTAGGTTAGGGTTCATTAAGATTTTCTGCATAGCTAAATTTAATGGCACTCTAGAAATCCTTGAAGAACCATCTTCTAAAAGCCTCTGAACAATTCGAGAAAACAAAGTATCCTCATCTATAGATTTATTATAAACATAGCAGAATGATAATGGAAACCCTTGGATACTTCTATCATTGAGGATTCCTTCTGCTCTCACGGTAAGGAGGGAATTTTGATCTCTAGGTTATTCCCACTACGGCTTTTCTGGGAGGCAGGACTAATTTATCACTTACTGTCTCTGTAGATGGGGAATCTCCTGAGCCCAGTTTATGTGATTTCCAAGCTAAGAATAAGAAGGACAGGGAAGGAATATAATAAGCTTAAAGAACATTAACTGTTCAGAACCAGGTGAAAAACATTTTTTGTAACCTATGTCGCGTTAAGGACAACAGATAAGAATGTAAGAAGTTTATTATGTATTTTATTGTGAGGAAGGGAAATGAATCAGGTCTTCTATTCCCTTCAATGAAGAGCAGAAGTACATAAACATTCAGTTTTTTTGGTTCTGAGACTTATCCTACTGCAGATGATTCTTGGACTGCAGACAGTCTTATCTGTTCCTTTCTCTCTCTCTCTCTCTCTCTCTCTCTCTCTCTCTCACCTCTCTTTTTGGGTGGGCAAGATACACTCTTTATCTCTCAGAGCAGGAGGGAGTCCTCATGAAGTGAAAGTATCTAAGGTTCCACTCTCACTCTCTGAGGGGAAGGCATCTTGAACTTGGAGACATCCAACAGCTGTGTTCCTCAATCCAGATGGGAACTAGTTAAAATTCACCACATGCTGCAGTACACCTGCTGTCTGAAGGCTGTGTCTGCTGATGGATGAAAAAAGAGTTAACTTTGTGAGTGTCTGGCAAAAGTTGAGATAGAAAAAAAATAATGCGTGGTCACCTACATATCTCTTCCACTTGAGGCATTGTCAGTAAGAGTTGCAGCATCAGTAGCTGCACTTCTTACTGAGTGTGCTATGATGCCAGGAGGGTATGGGAATGTTACTGGCTCCTGTAGGCATAGAAACAACATTGCCCTGTTGTTATAGCTTATTGCTGATCTGGACATAATCTTGGGTTTAACAGGTTCCATGTGATTGAGTTGGCACCATCCCACAAAAAAGCTTTCCTATGAGGATTTTGGTGTATGTATGCTTAAAAAAGGCCATGAAGATTTTGGCGATTTCTGGTGCATTACCTGGCTTCAGTAGCGTCATTCTTTACAAGAACCACAGTCAGCCACTCCTAGGATTTGGGTTGTTATACTGGACCTTATCATAGCATGTCTTAAAGCTCTTCCATCAGGGATTTGGAGACTTTATAGTCTGAAAGGCTTCTCTCTGGAGTCACAATGACGACTCAACACCCACTCCCTGATGTTACCTTCCTCAATTCCACTTGTTCCACCTGTTGGATGATGCAGAAGAATTGTGGTAGTAGATTTCAAACTGAGACAAAGGCAAATAGATCCAACCCTAGGGAAATGAATCTATTTGCAATTAGTTGAAAGGTCTTCCTCTTGAGTGACCACTCATTCCTCATCAACAGTCTCTGTCTGTCCAACCAGTGAACTTGCATGTGTTGAGAGTCCGTGAATGTGCTTGACCAAAATCAACTGTACATGTGTTTCTGCCCACATGAGGATGCTTTCTGCTTCCCAATGGAGAATGGAAGACCTGTTTTGTTACGACATGCACATTGGTAAAGATGGTGTATGTACTCATGAGGATGTGTTGTCCTTGAATCTCACAGTGGTTTGGAATCTTTATAAGCACCATCTTGATGGCCCTGAGCTCCAGAGACAGCTGATATTCAATTTCTCTCTTCTCTCTCTGTGTCCAAGAAGGCTTGGGCTGGAGTGTTGTTGTAAGCAGGCTCCCTCAGCCAACTAGGGCTGGCATCTGCAAAGATCTGGATTTATCCCATCTTAGCTTGCTGGGCTTGGTCCACCAAATCATGCTTTCTTTGTTTCCTTAATCAACAGAGGTACCAGAGTCAGTTTCATTTCCCTTTCTTTGTAAGATTGCTAACGGGTAAGGGACAAAGAAACTACTGAAGCAGACCAGAGTGTAGAAACAAGCCCATAGAACCCTATGCATGATATCATCCAGTCTCTTTAGTTGGGTCCTGAGGTCATTACCTGTGCAAACTTTGGCATTGACAGTGGCCTTGGCCAAGCCTGAATCTCTTGTTGGCCTTTTTCCCTGGAGAGTATCATGTATGGTCCTCTTTGCAGTGTCTATAAGCTGACTCCTACATTCTGTAACTATGAAAAAATATGTGGAATATACTGACCCTGAACAACACTTGTACCCGGAAGCTTCCATGGGGCTCTAGTTGCTCTTATCTTAAAACAGAGGGTGCTATAGTGGTTGAGGTCCTTTGAGTGTGTTTCTCTTCGCTGACAATTCTGGAAAGGGAAGAGGGGTAAACTATGATGTATCTGAATTTGATGATTTGTTGCCTTGACCCAGTGGTTTGTTTTGTGACGCTGGCAAACCACTGGAGTTCCAGAAGTGCTGAAGTCCTTCCAACCCAGGGGCTTGGTACCACTGTTTTCATTGCTTGATCTGCCTGTACCATTGTTTTCATTGCTTGATCTGCCTGTAGCTCTTGACAGAGTGATAAGGTTGAAATTAAGATGACCTGCTGAAAATGAGAGCCTCTATGAAAGGACCCTCTGTTACTTGACCACTGAAATCTCCCATGGTCAGGTCTGCTCCAAGGTAATGCACGGCATGCCTATACCTATCAATGGGAACATGTGGAGGAGGGACTGAGGGGGGTGATGTGATATTTTGGATGGGGCAGGGAGAGGAGGACATCTGAATATGCTGTAATTCTTCTCAAAGGGCCCTCCTGACTACCTCCATAAGGCCTATGGGGAAAGACGTCTGCATTCCCCACAACCTTGAGTGGTGGTGTGTGAAGTACATTACCCTTTGGATTCTGCTCCATCTCCTTCATCTGGTTCAATGGTTATGGTCCAGAGTGGTGTTTCTGCCATCATAGTCACTCAGGGCCAAACTGGTAGCCATGAGGCCATTTTTCCAATCAAGGCCCTTTCCATGCCATTTTTATGCAGCGTGATTTGCTGCTTTCATTTTGGCGCCAAGGTCTCCCATGCCTGTTCTCTCTCTACTTCACTGCTCCTGAGGCTTCTGGGGATCAGGCCATCTCCTGGAGGCAGAGAGGATAGCAGATCTAAGTCCATGTCCTTTCTGGGAGGAAGCTACCCCTGAAGGGCTGCTTTTAAGCCTCAAATTCCACCATGAGTGGGGACAGTGAGAAGGACAAAGAAGGAGAAAGGCAGGTGCAAATAACCTGTGGAAGAGATCAAAAGGCTGAGGATTTTTAGCAACAGGAACAGACCAAAGAATTTGGTAGAGCTGTTAGTAGGGAAAGGTATAGTTCTGTAGAGTGCTCTCCCTGAGCGAGAGGAAGTAAACTGGGCACAGGAGTTTCCCGCCTAGGAGTCAGGAATTGACCAATTAGTCCTACCTTCCTTAAAAGTTAACAGTTTTATCAGTTAGCTTCCCACTATAGCTTCACACATCCCTGCATGCTAATTATATACTATATATTGCAAGTCTTCACATAGATTTGTTTATAAATAATTATTCATTTAAAAATTAAAACAGAATGAAGCACAATCTGAAAAATATATTCAAAGAAAAAATAAGCATCATACTGGAGGTCTGCCAGGACGGCCACGTTTTCTTTTCCCCTTCAGTTCAGTTTCTTCAAGTTCACTACCAGCATCTGAATGTGCAGTAGTTTCATTTGTAGAATCCCTGAGGGAAAATGTCAGTTGAAATTAAATTATTTTTTTAAAGAGAACATAGATTAAATAATTGAATCTAATACAACTTCTACCTTTAAACAAATTAAAAGGATTATTCTAGTTGCATACACTCTTATGCATACCACGAGAAAGTGCAGATCTGTTTACTAGACAACTCCTGATGGGAAGATGGAAGTGAATTCCAGAAGGATGTTTAGGGAAATGAAAGGGCAAGATGCAGTAGGCAATTGGATCAGCCCCTATTTTACCCCCCCCCCCCCCCCAAAAAAAAAACCATTTAAAAACTGGGTCAAAAATTTAATGGAGTAAAGATGAGCAGGGCATGACCCCTAAGTATTTTAAAATGTCAGCCAACAATTTTACTTGTTTTATAGTTAAAACTAAACAGCCTTTTCATCAAGACCAATAAAAAGACTCTGTGTATTTTAACTCTGTGTATAATTATGCCATCTGTGTATAATTATGCCATCAAGCTGCAACCAAATCATGATGACCCCAGAACCCTGGGGTGTTCAAAGCAAGAGGTGAGCAGAAGTCATTTGCCACTGCCTTCTTCTGCACAGTGACTTGTCTTCCTTGGTAGTCTCCCTTCCAAGTACTAATCATGGCCAACCCTGCTTTGCCTACAAGCTCTGATGAGATTTCACTAAGGCTGCTACCGTGAATTTTTAAGTTCAGGTTATTTCTGCTTTGCTTACTTTCTCCAGCTTCAGTCTTTCCATCTTCTACCATGCTGCTTCCCTAACTCATTTTAAAAACTATCAACAATGTAACAGCTTTGTGAACTTGTTCAGAGAGAATTTTAGATGTCTTCAGTGGGTGCAAATGACCATATTGTAAAAACTGATAACAATTAAAACAGTTTTTAAAAATACAGAGTAAAAAATTCTACAGGTATGACAAATGTGCATACTTCAATTCTGACAGGCCTAACTGCAAAGCAATAATTAATTCTAAGCCTAGGTAAATATATATTTAAGTACATCAAAATATTTCTTAAAATGGTCAAGAAAAATCTTGAATCAGCACCACGAAGAGAACTCAATGAAAGTGTCAGTAGATTTGGGAAAGCCCTGCAATATGTTCTGACAGTAGTGCGGAATTCTTCAAAGTCCTATCATGGAGAGAGTTTCATGAATAGAGATGCCAGCTACGGAACCAGAACTCTTCCAATGGTGCAACTTTACACACTTTCTCAGAAGACACACTCCTGAGGGATGTGGCCAGTAGAATAGGAGCCAGCCGTAGAGAAACTCTGCATACCTCTATTCATCACCCAATACAATAGTAACAGAGTAAAGCAAGCCATGTAGAAATTTTATTTACATTACATTGAACAGCAGGTATATTTTGGGGTATGAAGATTTCCACAAATGCATTTAAGGATATATATTAAGAAGGGGGAAATGACAAAGCATTATCATAAGGCAGCATCCTGGGGGCATTCAGGTGGAGAGAATGGAGCTCAGGGTGAACCATATCTTTTTTCAATAAACTTTGCAATGTGTACATTAGATAAGGTAATTCAAGTTGTGAGATTATTTAACAAAGTATTTGGTATGAGTGTGTTAAGTAATATTAAACAGCTTCTGACTCATGGCGACCCTATGAATCAATGTCCTCCAAAACTGCTATCATTAACAACCTTGCTCAGGTCTTGCAAACTGAGGTTCAAGGCTTCCTTTATAAAAACCTTTCCCCAAGCACCCGATCTCAAGTTTTTTTCTAGCATTTCATTGTCTTTTCCAGTGATCCCTGTCTTCTCATAATGTGACCAGGGAAGTACACAATAGTCTCCAGTTTAGTCATTTTAGCTTTTAGGGACAGTTCGGAAGCCTTTGATTTGATTTAGAACCCTTCCCACTATTTTGGCAGCCCACCATATCTGTAACACTCTCTTCCAATACCACATTTTGAAGGAATCTACTTTTTCCCTGTCAGCTTTCTTCATCATCCAACTTTCACACCCACACATAATAATAGGGAATACTATGGTATGGATTAACTTGAACTTGGTTGCTTGTGACACATCCTTACACTTAAGAATTTTTTCTAGCTCCTTTCATGACTGCTCTTTCCAGTCTCAATCTCCTTCTGATTTTTTGGTAGCAGTCTCACTTTGGGGTCATGGTGGAGCCAAGGAACAGAAAGTCTCCAACCATTTCAGTTTTCTTAGTGTCCACCTTAAAGTTGAGTAATTCTGGAGTAATCAATGTTTTTTCTTTTCTTGATGTCCAGCTGCAGTCCTGCTTTGGAACTTTCTCCTTTAACTTCCATTAGAAACCGTTTCAAGTCTTCACTATTTCCCAGCATTGTGGAATCATGAGCATATTTCAAATTGTTAATGTTCCTCCCCCCCCACCCTTTCTACTCCACTCCACTTCACTTCATCGAAATCTAATCATATTATATTCTGCATACAGACTGAAGAGATCAGAATATAAAACACATCCTTGACTAACTCCATTGCCAATTGGAAACCATTCTGTTTCTCCATATTCTGTCCTAACAACAGCTCTTGTCCAGAGTACAGGATGTGCATCAAAACAATCAGATGCAGTGGGACTGTGACACCAAACTTCAACCAAGCCTGGTATGGTCAAATCAGTTCTATGCCAGTGGTTCTCAACATGGGGGTTGGGACCCCTTTGGGGGTCGAATGACCCTTTCATAGGGGTCGCCTAAGACACTCCGCATCAGTGTTCTCCATCTGTAAAATGGATAAATGTTAGGGTTGGGGTCACCACAACATGAGGAACTGTATTAAAGGGTCGCGGCATTAGGAAGATTGAGAACCACTGATATATGCGGATCAACTCTGGCAGTTCAAGGCTATGCCTTTTTGGCCTGGATTTAGCTCACCTTGTATACTGCCTAAGTTTAGAGCAACTCTAGCAGAGGGTCTCTGTGCACATGGAATTCACATTCATCCCTAACTGGATGATGGGAACCTGTTCTAGGACCTATAATAAATCAGTTTGATTATTCACTGATTAGCCCAGGCCTTGACAAATTTTGTTTTTATCTAGGAACCAGACTTGGCTCACCTAACAGTATTTTTATTACTGTGTGAGCCAAGCTGAGCATGCCTCTGGAGTAAGGACATAAATAGTAACTTGAAATTAATTTAAACTGCAATTAGACATCCTCAGTGACAAGCTAAATGCCTCTCATTGACCTTGCTAAAACAACACCAACAATATTCATTCAAAAGCTAAGATCTTGCACTACATTTGAAAAAAACCAAGAAAGGTTCATTATTCCTCATGCCTCTATCTTAGACTAACGATATCAGCGAAGTGTGATGACGCATATGCAGACAGTTTATGGGACTTGTACTGGGGAGACAAGGGATCATTCAAATTCCATCACAGGCACAAGCTCCCAGTTTACTATGTATCAGTCTTCGCCTAAATGACTGTCAAGAAGCCAGTTCTTCTGCTCAGGTCTTCTTGTTGTTCCCTGTGCTAAGCTTGCCTGGGGCATGTTCAGGCAGACTAAGGCTCATTCCGCACATGCAGAATAATGCACTTTCAAACTGCTTTCAATGCTCTTTGAAGCTGTGCGGAATGGCAAATCCACTTGCAAACAGTTGTGAAAGTGGTTCTGTTTTACGCATTATTTTACATGTGCGGAAGGGGCCTACCTGTGCCTAGATGTGCCTAGATGTGAATGACCAGCTGAAGACAACTGTCGGTCATCTTGCTGTGTCATTCCTAGAGGGGGGTATAGTTCTCTTGTAACTGACTGGGTTAAGAAGGAATGCCCACGTGGGGTATTTCTTTAGATAAAAAGAGTATGAGCTAAACAACCATTGGTGATAAACCTGTGGAAGGTCCGTTTCAGCTTAGTTAAGGAGGACATCTTGGATGATTCTTGCCACTTAGCCAGGGAGGCAAGAACAAGATCTTCCGGTTTCTGGCAGGAACTACCACCTCTCTCTCAGTTCAGGAACTCTAACTAGCAGCTAACGTAATGTCAATCATAACCTAAACTTTAGTGAGCCTTGCTAACACTTAGAGAGTATAGAAAAATGTTAAGGGAGAAACAGAGAAGGGACGAGGGAAGAAAAAAAAACATGTACAGCTGTTGCAAGATGGATGTGTGGGAGGGCAAAATATCCTCCTTAACTCAGCTGACAAGGACCTTTCATGGTTAAGAACCAATGGTTATTTTCCTGCTGAGCAGGAGGACATCTTCAGGACCACCAAAAGCAGTGTCCCTAGGAAATGGGAGGGTTGTCAACATTTGTCTCGGGGCCATGCTGAAGAATCCACCTTCCAAAGGCCACATCAAGGTGAGCTAAAGATATTGATTCTGTAGTGGCAAATGAACATTGAAACTGACAACCAAGTAGCAGCCCTCCATATCTCATCAAGAGAGGTGTTCTGGGTCATGGCTGTATTATGTAGTGAGTAAGCTGTGATCCCCAATGGAGGGGCTAACTTCTGTGCTCTGTAAGCCTCCACAATACAGTTTTTGAGGCATCTGCTGATGGTAGAAGTGGATATCTTACATCCTGAGTTTGGAGGAGAAACCATGGAAGAACATAGTTTCTGGACTCTATAGAAACTTTACATTCTGAGCTTTTAAGGTTTTTTGTCATCTAGTGTGTGCCATTTTACATCTTTCAGATGTTGGGTTTGGGAGCAAATGTCAGTAGGCATATTTCCTGTTGCTGGTGAAACTGTGAGTTAATCTTGGGAACGAGGGTAGGTTCAGCTCTCAACATAACCTTCTCCTTGTGGAAACATACAGGTTTGAACTAACTGAAAGGGCCTAAAGCTCCAAGATCCTCTGGGCCAAGGTCACTGCCACTAAGAATATTACCTTCATATGTAAAAAAATTTAGCAGAATGTCCATAATGGACTTGAAGGGTGAAGCCATGAGGACATTTAGGACTATTGTAACTCGCTCTACGCGGGCCTTCCCTTGCGCCTGATCCGGAAACTGAAATTGGTGCAACATGCAGCGGCCCGGTTGCTCACAGGGGGCGCCTTTCGTGAACATATTTCCCCTGTGCTGCGCCGCCTGCATTGGCTGCCCATCGAATTCCGAATCATGTTCAAGGTGTGGGTGTTGACCTTCAAGGCCTTACGCGGCCTGGGACCCTCGTACCTTCGGGACCGCATTACCCCATATGTCCCAGCTCGTCCTCTGCGATCAGCAGAGGCGAATCTACTGGAGATCCCTGGCCCCTCGATGACGCGGCTGGCCTCCACATGGGCCAGGGCCTTTACAGCTCTGGCACCGGCCTGGTGGAACACATTACCATCAGCTGTTCGGGCCTGCGGGACCTTGGAGAGTTCCGCAGGGCCTGTAAAACCGAATTGTTCCACCGGGCCTTTGGAGAGTCATAAGAACATAAGAACATAAGAACAAGCCAGCTGGATCAGACCAAAGTCCATCTAGTCCAGCTCTCTGCTACTCGCAGTGGCCCACCAGGTGCCTTTGGGAGCTCACATGTAGGATGTGAATGCAATGGCCTTCTGCGACTGTTGCTCCCGATCACCTGGTCTGTTAAGGCATTTGCAATCTCAGATCAAAGAGGATCAAGATTGGTAGCCATAAATCGACTTCTCCTCCATAAATCTGTCCAAGCCCCTTTTAAAGCTATCCAGGTTAGTGGCCATCACCACCTCCTGTGGCAGCATATTCCAAACCACCAATCTACACGCTATGGCGTGAAGAAGTGTTTCCTTTTATTAGTCCTAATTCTTCCCCCCAGCATTTTCAATGAATGCCCCTGGTTCTAGTATTGTGAGAAAGAGAGAAAAATTTCTCTCTGTCCACATTTTCTACCCCATGCATAATTTTGTAGACTTCAATCATATCCCCCCCCTCAGCCAGCCTCTCCTCTCCAAAACTAAAGAGTCCCAAACGCTGCAGCCTCTCCTCATAGGGAAGGTGCTCCAGTCCCTCAATCATCCTTGTTGCCCTTCTCTGCACTTTTTCTATCTCAATCAATATCCTTTTTTTTTGAGATCGCGCTGCGACCAAGAACTGGACACAGTACTCCAAGTGCGGTC
>NC_059432.1:65731771-65750105 GCF_021028975.2 Sphaerodactylus townsendi
GACCGCACTTGGAGTACTGTGTCCAGTTCTTGGTCACGCATCTCAAAAAAGGATATTGATGAGATAGAAAAAGTGCAGAGAAGGGCAACATGGGATGATTGAGGGACTGGAGCACCTTCCCTATGAGGAGAGGCTACAGTGTTTGGGACCTCTTTTAGTTTGGAGAGGAGGCGGCTGAGGGGGGATATGATTGAAGTCTACAAAATTATGCATGGGGTAGAAAATGTTGACAGAGAGAAATTTTTCTCTCTTTCTCACAATACTAGAACCAGGGGGCATTCATTGAAAATGCTGGGGGGAAGAATTAGGACTAATAAAAGGAAACACTTCTTCACGCAACGTGTCATTGGTGTTTGGAATATGCTGCCACAGGAGGTGGTGATGGCCACTAACCTGGATAGCTTTAAAAGGGGCTTGGACAGATTTATGGAGGAGAAGTCGATTTATGGCTACCAATCTTGATCCTCTTTGATCTGAGATTGCAAATGCCTTAACAGACCAGGTGATCGGGAGCAACAGTCGCAGAAGGCCATTGCGTTCACATCCTACATGTGAGCTCCCAAAGGCACCTGGCGGGCCACTGCGAGTAGTAGAGCTGGACTAGATGGACTTTGGTCTGATCCAGCTGGCTTGTTCTTATGTTCTTATGTTTTAAGGACTCTCCAAAGGTCTCGTGGAACAATTCGGTTTGCTAGTCTCATGAACTCTCCAAGGTCCCCGCAGGCCCGGAATAGCTGATGGTAATGTGTTCCACCAGGCCGGGTGCCAGAGGCCAAAGGCCCTGGCCCATGTGGGAGGCCAGCCGCCATTACTCCAGGGGCCAGGGATCTCCAGTAGATTCAGCCTGCTGGGATCGTGAGGACTCCAGCTGGGACATATGGGGTAACAAGGGTCCCTGGCGGTAATGAGGGTCCCAGGTCACGTAAGGCCTTGAAGGTCAACACTCCACATCTTGAACATGATTCGGAATTCGACGGGCAGCCAATGGCATGCGGCGCAGCACAGGGGAAATATGTTCAACAAAGGCGCCCCCTGTGAGCAAACCGGGTTTCTGCATGTTGCACCAATTTCAGTTTCCGGATCAGGCGCAAGGGAAGGCCCGCGTAGAGCGAGTTACAATAGTCCTAAATGTCCTCATGGCTTCACCCTTCAAGTCCATTATGGACATTCTGCTAAATTTTTTTACATATGAAGGTAATATTCTTAGTGGCAGTGACCTTGGCCCAGAGGATCTTGGAGCTTTAGGCCCTTTCAGTTAGTTCAAACCTGTATGTTTCCACAAGGAGAAGGTTATGTTGAGAGCTGAACCTACCCTCGTTCCCAAGATTAACTCACAGTTTCACCAGCAACAGGAAATATGCCTACTGACATTTGCTCCCAAACCCAACATCTGAAAGATGTAAAATGGCACACACTAGATGACAAAAAACCTTAAAAGCTCAGAATGTAAAGTTTCTATAAGTCAGAAACTATGTTCTTCATGGTTTCTCCTCCAAACTCAGGATGTAAGATATCCACTTCTACCATCAGCAGATGCCTCAAAAACTGTATTGTGGAGGCTTACAGAGCACAGAAGTTAGCCCCTCCATTGGGGATCACAGCTTACTCACTACATAATACAGCCATGACCCAGAACACCTCTCTTGATGAGATATGGAGGGCTGCTACTTGGTTGTCAGTTTCAATGTTCATTTGCCACTACAGAATCAATATCTTTAGCTCACCTTGATGTGGCCTTTGGAAGGTGGATTCTTCAGCATGGCCCCGAGACAAATGTTGACAACCCTCCCATTTCCTAGGGACACTGCTTTTGGTGGTCCTGAAGATGTCCTCCTGCTCAGCAGGAAAATAACCATTGGTTCTTAACCATGAAAGGTCCTTGTCAGCTGAGTTAAGGAGGATATTTTGCCCTCCCACACATCCATCTTGCAACAGCTGTACATGTTTTTTTTTCTTCCCTCGTCCCTTCTCTGTTTCTCCCTTAACATTTTTCTATACTCTCTAAGTGTTAGCAAGGCTCACTAAAGTTTAGGTTATGATTGACATTACGTTAGCTGCTAGTTAGAGTTCCTGAACTGAGAGAGAGGTGGTAGTTCCTGCCAGAAACCGGAAGATCTTGTTCTTGCCTCCCTGGCTAAGTGGCAAGAATCATCCAAGATGTCCTCCTTAACTAAGCTGAAACGGACCTTCCACAGGTTTATCACCAATGGTTGTTTAGCTCATACTCTTTTTATCTAAAGAAATACCCCACGTGGGCATTCCTTCTTAACCCAGTCAGTTACAAGAGAACTATACCCCCCTCTAGGAATGACACAGCAAGATGACCGACAGTTGTCTTCAGCTGGTCATTCACATCTAGGCACATCTAGGCACAGGTAGGCCCCTTCCGCACATGTAAAATAATGCGTTTTCAAACCACTTTCACAACTGTTTGCAAGTGGATTTGCCATTCCGCACAGCTTCAAAGAGCATTGAAAGCAGTTTGAAAGTGCATTATTCTGCATGTGCGGAATGAGCCTTAGTCTGCCTGAACATGCCCCAGGCAAGCTTAGCACAGGGAACAACAAGAAGACCTGAGCAGAAGAACTGGCTTCTTGACAGTCATTTAGGCGAAGACTGATACATAGTAAACTGGGAGCTTGTGCCTGTGATGGAATTTGAATGATCCCTTGTCTCCCCAGTACAAGTCCCATAAACTGTCTGCTATGTCACACTTCATGAAATGTTAGTCTAAGATAGAGGCATGAGGAATAATGAACCTTTCTTGGTTTTTTTCAAATGTAGTGCAAGATCTTAGCTTTTGAATGAATATTGTTGGTGTTGTTTTAGCAAGGTCAATGAGAGGCATTTAGCTTGTCACTGAGGATGTCTAATTGCAGTTTAAATTAATTTCAAGTTACTATTTATGTCCTTACTCCAGAGGCATGCTCAGCTTGGCTCACACAGTAATAAAAATACTGTTAGTGGTAAGTCTGGTTCCTAGATAAAAACAAAATTTGTCAAGGCCTGGGCTAATCAGTGAATAATCAAACTGATTTATTATAGGTCCTAGAACAGGTTCCCATCATCCAGTTAGGGATGAATGTGAATTCCATGTGCACAGAGACCCTCTGCTAGAGTTGCTCTAAACTTAGGCAGTATACAAGGTGAGCTAAATCCAGGCCAAAAAGGCATAGCCTTGAACTGCCAGAGTTGATCCGCATATATCAGTGGTTCTCAATCTTCCTAATGCCGCGACCCTTTAATACAGTTCCTCATGTTGTGGTGACCCCAACCCTAACATTTATCCATTTTACAGATGGAGAACACTGATGCGGAGTGTCTTAGGCGACCCCTATGAAAGGGTCATTCGACCCCCAAAGGGGTCCCAACCCCCATGTTGAGAACCACTGGCATAGAACTGATTTGACCATACCTGGCTTGGTTGAAGTTTGGTGTCACAGTCCCACTGCATCTGATTGTTTTGATGCACATCCTGTACTCTGGACAAGAGCTGTTGTTAGGACAGAATATGGAGAAACAGAATGGTTTCCAATTGGCAATGGAGTTAGTCAAGGATGTGTTTTATATTCTGATCTCTTCAGTCTGTATGCAGAATATAATATGATTAGATTTCGATGAAGTGAAGTGGAGTGGAGTGAAAATTGGGGGGAGGAACATTAACAATTTGAAATATGCTCATGATTCCACAATGCTGGGAAATAGTGAAGACTTGAAACGGTTTCTAATGGAAGTTAAAGGAGAAAGTTCCAAAGCAGGACTGCAGCTGGACATCAAGAAAAGAAAAAACATTGATTACTCCAGAATTACTCAACTTTAAGGTGGACACTAAGAAAACTGAAATGGTTGGAGACTTTCTGTTCCTTGGCTCCACCATGACCCCAAAGTGAGACTGCTACCAAAAAATCAGAAGGAGATTGAGACTGGAAAGAGCAGTCATGAAAGGAGCTAGAAAAAATTCTTAAGTGTAAGGATGTGTCACAAGCAACCAAGTTCAAGTTAATCCATACCATAGTATTCCCTATTATTATGTGTGGGTGTGAAAGTTGGATGATGAAGAAAGCTGACAGGGAAAAAGTAGATTCCTTCAAAATGTGGTATTGGAAGAGAGTGTTACAGATATGGTGGGCTGCCAAAATAGTGGGAAGGGTTCTAAATCAAATCAAGCCTGAACTGTCCCTAAAAGCTAAAATGACTAAACTGAGACTATTGTACTCTGGTCACATTATGAGAAGACAGGGATCACTGGAAAAGACAATAATGCTAGAAAAACTTGAGATCGGCAGGAAAGGTTTTTATAAAGGAAGCCTTGAACCTCAGTTTGCAAGACCTGAGCAAGGTTGTTAATGATAGCAGTTTTGGAGGACATTGATTCATAGGGTCGCCATGAGTCAGAAGCTGTTTAATATTACTTAACACACTCATACCAAATACTTTGTTAAATAATCTCACAACTTGAATTACCTTATCTAATGTACACATTGCAAAGTTTATTGAAAAAAGATATGGTTCACCCTGAGCTCCATTCTCTCCACCTGAATGCCCCCAGGATGCTGCCTTATGATAATGCTTTGTCATTTCCCCCTTCTTAATATATATCCTTAAATGCATTTGTGGAAATCTTCATACCCCAAAATATACCTGCTGTTCAATGTAATGTAAATAAAATTTCTACATGGCTTGCTTTACTCTGTTACTATTGTATTGGGTGATGAATAGAGGTATGCAGAGTTTCTCTACGGCTGGCTCCTATTCTACTGGCCACATCCCTCAGGAGTGTGTCTTCTGAGAAAGTGTGTAAAGTTGCACCATTGGAAGAGTTCTGGTTCCGTAGCTGGCATCTCTATTCATGAAACTCTCTCCATGATAGGACTTAGAAGAATTCCGCACTACTGTCAGAACATATTGCAGGGCTTTCCCAAATCTACTGACACTTTCATTGAGTTCTCTTCGTGGTGCTGATTCAAGATTTTTCTTGACCATTTTAAGAAATATTTTGATGTACTTAAATATATTTTACCTAGGCTTAGAATTAATTATTGCTTTGCAGTTAGGCCTGTCAGAATTGAAGTATGCACATTTGTCATACCTGTAGAATTTTTTACTCTGTATTTTTAAAAACTGTTTTAATTGTTATCAGTTTTTACAATATGGTCATTTGCACCCACTGAAGACATCTAAAATTCTCTCTGAACAAGTTCACAAAGCTGTTACATTGTTGATAGTTTTTAAAATGAGTTAGGGAAGCAGCATGGTAGAAGATGGAAAGACTGAAGCTGGAGAAAGTAAGCAAAGCAGAAATAACCTGAACTTAAAAATTCACGGTAGCAGCCTTAGTGAAATCTCATCAGAGCTTGTAGGCAAAGCAGGGTTGGCCATGATTAGTACTTGGAAGGGAGACTACCAAGGAAGACAAGTCACTGTGCAGAAGAAGGCAGTGGCAAATGACTTCTGCTCACCTCTTGCTTTGAACACCCCAGGGTTCTGGGGTCATCATGATTTGGTTGCAGCTTGATGGCATAATTATACACAGATGGCATAATTATACACAGAGTTAAAATACACAGAGTCTTTTTATTGGTCTTGATGAAAAGGCTGTTTAGTTTTAACTATAAAACAAGTAAAATTGTTGGCTGACATTTTAAAATACTTAGGGGTCATGCCCTGCTCATCTTTACTCCATTAAATTTTTGACCCAGTTTTTAAATGGTTTTTTTTTGGGCGGGGGGGGGGGGGGGTAACATAGGGGCTGATCCAATTGCCTACTGCATCTTGCCCTTTCATTTCCCTAAACATCCTTCTGGAATTCACTTCCATCTTCCCATCAGGAGTTGTCTAGTAAACAGATCTGCACTTTCTCGTGGTATGCATAAGAGTGTATGCAACTAGAATAATCCTTTTAATTTGTTTAAAGGTAGAAGTTGTATTAGATTCAATTATTTAATCTATGTTCTCTTTAAAAAAATAATTTAATTTCAACTGACATTTTCCCTCAGGGATTCTACAAATGAAACTACTGCACATTCAGATGCTGGTAGTGAACTTGAAGAAACTGAACTGAAGGGGAAAAGAAAACGTGGCCGTCCTGGCAGACCTCCAGTATGATGCTTATTTTTTCTTTGAATATATTTTTCAGATTTGTGCTTCCATTCTGGTTTTTAATTTTTAAATGAATAATTATTTATAAAACAAATCTATGTGAAGACTTGCAAAATATATAGTATATACTAGTAGCATGCAGGGATGTGTGAAGCTATAGTGGGAAGTTAACTGATAAAACTGTTAACTTTTAATGAAGGTGGTGACTAATTGGTCAATTCCCTGACTCCTAGAAGGGAAACCCCTGTGCCCAAGGCCACTTCCTCTCGCTCAGGGAGAGCACTCTACAGAACTATACCTTTCCCTACTAACAGCTCTACCAAATTCTTTGGTCTGTTCCTGTTGCTAAAAATCCTCAGCCTTTTGATCTCTTCCACAGGTTATTTGCACCTGCCTTTCTCCTTCTTTGTCCTTCTCACTGTCCCCACTCATGGTGGAATTTGAGGCTTAAAAGCAGCCCTTCAGGGGTAGCTTCCTCCCAGAAAGGACATGGACTTAGATCTGCTATCCTCTCTGCCTCCAGGAGATGGCCTGATCCCCAGAAGCCTCAGGAGCAGTGAAGTAGAGAGAGAACAGGCATGGGAGACCTTGGCGCCAAAATGAAAGCAGCAAATCACGCTGCATAAAAATGGCATGGAAAGGGCCTTGATTGGAAAAATGGCCTCATGGCTACCAGTTTGGCCCTGAGTGACTATGATGGCAGAAACACCACTCTGGACCATAACCATTGAACCAGATGAAGGAGATGGAGCAGAATCCAAAGGGTAATGTACTTCACACACCACCACTCAAGGTTGTGGGGAATGCAGACGTCTTTCCCCATAGGCCTTATGGAGGTAGTCAGGAGGGCCCTTTGAGAAGAATTACAGCATATTCAGATGTCCTCCTCTCCCTGCCCCATCCAAAATATCACATCACCCCCCTCAGTCCCTCCTCCACATGTTCCCATTGATAGGTATAGGCATGCCGTGCATTACCTTGGAGCAGACCTGACCATGGGAGATTTCAGTGGTCAAGTAACAGAGGGTCCTTTCATAGAGGCTCTCATTTCAGCAGGTCATCTTAATTTCAACCTTATCACTCTGTCAAGAGCTACAGGCAGATCAAGCAATGAAAACAATGGTACAGGCAGATCAAGCAATGAAAACAGTGGTACCAAGCCCCTGGGTGGAAGACTTCAGCACTTCTGAACCCAGTGGTTGCAGTCACAAACAAACCACTGGGTGCAACAAATCATCAAATTCAGATACATCATAGTTTACCACTCTTCCCTTTCCAGAATTGTCAGGGAAGAGAAACACTCAAGGACCTCAACCACTATAGCACCTCTGTTTAAGATAAGAGCAACAGAGCCCATAGCTTCCTGCAAGTGTTGTTCAGGTGTATATTCCATATTTTTCATAGTTACAGAATGTAGGAGTCATTATAGACACTGCAAAGACCATAATGATACTTCCAGGGAAAAAGGCCAACAAGAGATCAGGCTTGGCCAAGGCCACTGTCAATGCCAAGTTTGCACAGGTAATGACTCAGACCCAACTAAAGAGACTGATGATATCATGCATAGGGTTCTATGGGCTTGTTTACACTCTGGTCTGCTTCAGTAGTTTCTTTGTCCTTACCCGTTAGCAATCTTACAAGAAAGGGAAATGAAACTGACTGTACCTCTGTTGATGAAACAAAGCATGATTTGGTGGACCAAGCCCAGCAAGCTAAGATGGGATAAATCCAGATCTTTGCAGATGCCAGCCTAGTTGGCTAGGGAGCCTGCTTACAACAACACCCAGCCCAAGCCTTCTGGACACAGAAGAGAAGAAATTGAATATCAGCGTCCTGGAGCTCAGGGCCATCAAGATGGTGCTTATAAAATTCCAAACCACAATTCAAGGACAACACATCCTCATGAGTACATACACCATCTTTACCAATGTGCATGTCAACAAACAGGTCTTCCATTCTCCATTGGGAAGCAGAAAGCATCCTCATGTGGGCAGAAACACATGTACAGTTGATTTTGGTCAAGCACATTCACGGGACTCTCAACACACAAGTTCACTGGTTGGACAGACAGAGACTGTTGATGAGAATGAGTGGTCACTCAAGAGGAAGACCTTTCAACTAATTGCAAATAGATTCATTTCCCTAGGGTTGGATCTATTTGCCTTGTCTGCCGGAAATCTACTACCACAATTCTTCTGCATCATCCACAGGTGGAACAAGTGGAATTGAGGAAGGTACATCAGGAGTGGGTGTTAGTCGTCATTGTGACTCCAGAGAGGCCTTTCAGACTATAGTTCCAAATCCTGATGGAAGAGCTAAGACATGCTATGATAAGGTCCAGTATAACACCCAAATCCAGAGTGGCTGACTGTGGTTCTTGTAAAGAATGAGCTACTGAAGCCAGGTAATGCACCAGAAATCGCCAAAATCTTCATGGCCTTTAAGCATATACACAAATCCTCATAGAAAGCTTTTGTGGGATGGTGCCAACTCAATCACATGAACCTGTTAAACCCAAGATTATGTCCAGATCAGCAATAAGCTATAACAACAGGCAATGTTGTTTCTATGCCTACAGGGCCAGTAACATTCCCATACCTCCTGGCATCATAGCACACTCAGTAAGAAGTGCAGCTACTGATGCTGCCTTTACTGACAAGCCTCAGTGGAAGAGATATGTAGGTGACCACGTATTTTTCTATCTCAACTTTTGCCAGACACTACAAAGTTAACTCTTTTTTCATCAGCAGACACAGCCTTCAGACACAGGGTACTGCAGCATGTGGTGAATTTTAACTAGTTCCCATCTGGATTGAGGAACACAGCTGTTGGATGTTCCAAGTTCAAGATGCCTTCCCCTCAGAGTGAGAGTGGAACCTTAGATACTTACCATGAGGACTCCTCCTGCTCTGAGATAAAGAGTGTATCTTGCCCACCCAAAAGAGAGTGAGAGAGAGAGAGAGAGAGAGAGAGAGAGAGAAAAGGAACAGATAAGACTGTCTGCAGTCCAAGAATCACTGCTAGGATAAGCTCAGAACCATGAATGTTTATGTACTTGCTCATTGAAGGAATAAGACCTGATTCATTTCCCTTCCTCAATAAATAAATAAAACTTTACATTCTTATCTGTTGTCCTAACGCACATGGTTACAAAAATGTTTTTCACCTGTTCTAGTTAATGTTCTTTGCTTATTATATTCCTTCCTGTCCTTCTTATTCTTAGCTTGGAAATCACATAAACTGGGCTCAGGAGATTCCCATCTAAGAGACAGTAAGTGATAAATTAGTCCTGCCTCCCAGAAAAGCCAGTGGGAATAACCCAAGATCAAAATTCCCTCCTTACCGTAGAGCAGAAGGAATCCTCATGATAAGTATCCAAGGTTCCATTATCATTCTGCTATGTTATAATAAATCTATGATGAGATACTTTGTTTTCAATTGTTCAGAGGCTTTAGAAGATGGTTCTTCAAGGATTTCTAGAGTGCCATTAAATTAGCTATGCAGAAAATCTAATGAACCCTAACCTACTTTCAGACTATCACCATATTCTCCTGTGTTAGTATTTGTAGCTTTTGCTATCCCTCAATCTAAAAAGGCTTTCCCCTTTTATTCTTCCTTTGTGAACTTTTCTTGCAGCTTTGGCTATGATGATGATTTTTGGTAAAATTGTAGGTCATTGAAAGCTATTGAGAGAGATGTGGTAATTTGATTGCCCCAGGTAATACTGTTGCCCCAGGACCATACCAATCACATACAGCCCTGTATAGTATTTTCAGTAATTGCTTAGGTTATATATACTTAATATTTCCCCCTTGACTCTGTGTGTGTGAGAGAGAGTGTATGTGTTTAAATTGGTTTGTCTAATTCACCCTAAATATAATTGTCTGAATTCAACATTGCATATGCCTAAATTGAACAGGCAATTTAGTATTTACTTTTCTGTGTTAAATTATGGTGAGTATAGTGAATTCGCAGAATTGCAGCATTTCTGTTGCAGCATACCTCAAAGATATGGCACTGATCTCTAGTAGTCGTTACCAAGATGAGGGCTAATTCTTGCATTAGTACAATGGTGTAGATTAATATGTATGGTTGATTTCCCCACTTTATACTGGGATCTTTCAGGCAAACTCACACATCAAATTTATAATGGATACATGTTGCTCAAGATTGACTCATCCTTCCAAGGTTGGCAAAATGACTACCCAGCTTGCAGGGGTAAAGTGTAGACAGCTGGGGAAGGCAATGGCAAACCACCCCATAGACATAGTCTGCCTAGTAAATGTTGTGATGTGATGTGATCTCACTGGCAGGAGTGACCCAGTGCTTGCCTTTATCTTTACATGACATTTTAATATCTGGATTCACCATAGGCTTATTCTGTGTGGAGAGCTATAGTACACAACATCCTTCTGTATGTGTGCATAGTGCATGTAGTTAAAATTGTCATATCTTTCACTAAATAATAATGGGGCTCCAAGGGTTGAGAATACCACAACAACAAAATGGTAGCAATGTAAATATCTATCTTCTATTATTCAAAGGTACAATATATTAAAAAGTCTGTACTTATTCTGTTTCATATGGGTGCCATAAACAACTTAAATAACATTAACTTGTTTGTGTTTATTTTATGAATACTGTATATACTCCTGTATAAGTCGACCCGCATATAAGTCGAGGCACCTAATTTTACCACAAAAAACTGGGAAAACTTATTGACTCACATATAAGTCGAGGGTGGGAAATGCAGCAGCTACTGGTAAATTTCAAAAATAAAAATAGATACCAATAAAATTACATTAATTGAGGCATCAGTAGGTTAAATGTTTTTGAATATTTATTTCAAAGAAAAATAGTAAACTTGCTCTGTAAGTGGAAAAGAGGGTCAACAAGAACAATATGGTTTCAACAATAACTGTTTATGTTAGCAGTACCAACATTTCAGAGTATCTTTAGGAGACCCTCTTGATGATACCACCCAGGTTTGGTGAAGTTTGGTTCAGGGGGTCCAAAGTTATGGACTCTCAAAAGGGTAGCCCCATCTACTATTAGCTTCCATTGGAAACAATGGGGGATGGGAGCACCCACTTTGGGGATCCATAACTTTGGACCCCCTGAACCAAACATCACCAAACCTGGCTGATATCAGAAAGAGATTATCCTAATGATACCACCCAGGTTTAGTGAAGTTTGGTTCGAGGGGACCGAAGTTATGGACCCTCAAAATGTAGCCCCATGTACTATTAGCTCCCATTGGAAACAATGGGGGATGGGAGCACCCCCTTTGGGGGTCCATAACTTTGGACCCCCTGAACCAAACTTTACCAAACTTGGCTGATATCATCAGGAGTGTCACCTAATGATACCCTGAAATTTTGGCTCGCTAGCCTAAAAACTGCACCCCCTAGCGGCCGACAAAGTAAAAACCTTGTCTCATACAATAATGTAACTGCAAGAGAACAGATTTTCAAATTTGTATTAAGTGTCACAAAACTTGTATGTTAACAAATATTCAGAATGCCCTATAGTTTCTGCAAGTAATTCAGTTTTAGAACCCATCTTAAAATACTTGGAGCCTTTTCTGTATTCCTTCACAATCAGTACGGAGTCATTTATTAAGGACACCAAAGATTTCATAGCGAAGGTGGAAGGAATGCAGGCACCACAGGAAGCAGTTTTGGCCACATTTGATGTCTCGTGCCTCTAGGTTAGACCAGGAAAATAATTATTCAGGTTTTTAACAGTAGACCTATCAACCAACCTCCTATAATCTGTCTCACCAAAAGAAAAAAAACAATTGTAAATTCTCCACATGCTGGATGATCTTTGTTTCAGAATGCTCTGTTTGGGTCCTAGTGCCTACCTAGTTTTGTTAGGTAGGCACTAGGACCCAAACAAAGCTTTCCAAATCAAAGGTGGTCCAGCATATGGAGAACAAAGTTATAATTTGGGGGGGTTTTTTAAATAAGACCGAGCATACACATTTTTAAATTCAGCTTATTGACATTTTTGAGCACAGTTATTTTCAGTCTGAGGATTGTTTTTATTTACAGAAGCATGGTGTCAGCATTGGTTCAGCCTGCCCATCATCAATAGCAAATATTTATATGATTTAAAAAACAAGTTTATTTTTGATCACACTGTGAATGAACTTTTCTGAAATTAGTGTTTACAAATGGAATGTTGATTGTTTGGTTTTTTAATCTTAGACACGGAAGAACATACCAACAGATTTTTTATTTGGATCAATTCAGTGAACTGCCATTTGACATTTATAGGACATGTTAATCAAGTAAACGTGCCTTCTTAGACATGGAGATAGTTATAGGTACAATGAATAAAATGTATATATGCCCCTTTAAGAAACCTTCTGGTAGAAATGCTCTCCTACATAACAGTTTGTACCATCCAAGGCACCTACGCACTAATTTACCTTATGGCCAATTCCTACATATTTAAAGAAATGCTACTCTAAAACAAGATTACATAATTGCAACATCAGTTCTCCACAAACATCTAGAAAATGGAGGTTACGCTGATCACATTATAACTATAGCCAGGGACAGAGCAGATCTATTAACCAGTAACGTAGGTATAGATTTTTTATGGGTGGGTTTGGGGGCGGGGCCACGTCTCCCCAAGCCCCGCCCCCAGCCTCAGTGCTTATAAAAGCAGCTCTTCGAGGCTAGGGATGGCAGACTCCCTGCCCCCCACCATCTGGACTCCCAGCCGGCGGTCCCTTCTGCCCTCCCCTCTGGCAGAGGCATAGCTAGAGAAAATGGAGCCTGGTGCAAAATCTGAGTTTTGCCCCCCCATGGGTGGCCCCTGTGATGCTGGAATCCACCCCCAAACAGCATCATTTTCAATGGTATTTAAACTAGGGAGCCCAGATTCTCCTTTTAAATCCACCTTAAAGGGAGAATCTGGGGGCCCCAATTAAAACAACATTGAAAGTGATGCTGTTTTGGGGTGGATTATCTCCTGTTCTGAAACAGCATCACTTTCAATGTTTAAACTGGGGACTTCAAATTCTCCCTTTAAATCCATGCCTAAGGGGGTGGATTTAAAAGGAGAATCTGGGGAAATTTGGGGGGTGCCTGCCATCTTCTAGTAGCTCCAATTGGAAACAGTAGGGGATGGGATCACCCCCTTTGGGAGTCCATAACTTTGGACCCCCTGAACCAAACCTGGGTGGTATCATCAGGAGAGTCTCCCAACAAATCCCTGAAATTTTGGTATTACTAGCCTAAAAACTGAAAAAACACTAAAAAATACAAAAAACACAAACTGGTGTGTGTGTGTGAAACTTCAGACATGTAATGGTGGGGGGGTTGAACCTGGGACCCACCCCTTACCTATGTTCTTGCTATTAACAGAAAAAGTCAAGACTCCTAATAAGAGAATCGTATAAGAACACTCCCCATTAACTTATGGCATTGAAAGAATCATACACAGACATTAGCACTTAGTTAGAAATGTCCCAGGATGTAGTGAGGTTCCTCTTTTTGGTTTGAAAACAACTCAATCCATCAAAGATATATTAGTGTATACCGATAGACAGCTGAATACGCTTGTTGAACTCCAGGCACTAGGGCACTGTAAGTGCTCAGGCTGCTCAGTACGTAAACTAACTTTGGTCACAAAGGGGTTCAGCCATCCCAGTCTGAACTGAACTTGTTGACTGAACCAGTTCAGCAATTACAACACTGAAAAATCAGTATATCTATGCTTATGCCCCTGTCCAAAGTTTTATATAGGGAAAAGTTTAATGTACGTAAAAATAGAGGATTGAAGAACACAGGTCTGACATCAAATATTTTGTTTTGGATGCACCTGTGATAGAATACTTCATGATTTACTCTTTGCTCTGGACTCTAAAAATTAATAAATATGACTTTGAGGACACTCAGTGTTTATTATTGCAATAAGAAACTAGATTTAGTAAGTCCGTGATCCCATTGGGACTTAATGCCAGTATAGATTTTTCCTCCTTGTAGATTAAATGAATAGACTAAGGTGCCTTTATTCAAATTCAGGCTTCCAGATAGTTGCTAATTGCCTACATGTATTCTGACTAGTAAATGCACTTATGTGCAAATTGTTTCTCTGGGAACTCTGTTGAAGATCTTCCAAGGTATTGCATGTCCCGAGAGAGCTGTGCTATGCAGGAGGTTACATAGTCATTGTGTTGAGCTTTTTTTCCTACAGGTAAGTTTAACTTATATTCATTTTCTACCTTTAGACTTAGATGTGAAGACTATAGACTTACATTATTCTTACCCACTACAGATTTAAGAATCCAGTTAAGGACACACCACACTGAAATGACCCAATTCCTATAAAGGTTTGAGTTCCTGTGCTGAGAACTTTTGTACTGAGGAATACCTCATTAGGTTGCAAACAGTTTGGTTATTGGAGATCTGCTTACTATACCTTTTACTGTCTGTGAGCCTCTTTAAACTATTTGTTATGATTTAAAGGCTTCGGGTCTTTAGGCTGGAAGTAACTGCCAGTTAATGCCTTGCCAAAAATAATTGTTTGCAGTTTCTAACTTGCTAATTACTTACATCATAAAAAGGAAGAAATAAGTTGTCAGTACTTTTCATTAGCGTCATTTACAATTGACTCATACGAGGCTTCTGTTCAACTGGTGCTGCACTTGATGTCAAATTTGTATTTGCAGTGCTGTACAGTGGATAAGATGTTCTGCATATTTGTGAATATGGAAGTTTTGTGATGCTTAGTACAAATTTGAGAAGCTGTTCTCTTGCCATTATGTTATTGTATAAGATAGAGTGTCCTGTGTATATATATGTGCTAATTTAAGCTTTAAGATTGTTATACATATTTATAGTTTCATTAACTTTGATTACCTATGAGGTTATATATATGGCCAAATTAATCACAATTTGATGTTAAGTTGTTCATTGCACCTGTATGAAACAGAGTGATTGTATGCACAGACTTTACTATAATGTACCTTTGAATAATAGAAGATAGATATGTGCGCTGTTATTCTTGCCAACCCATATACGGTTTCAGTTGTTTTAGAGGAATTGATTGTAATGTTAACTTAAAATGTAATATGTGAAATGTGAGTATTTACATGCAGTCTAGGCTTAAATGAGAGTGTTATTTCTATTTTCAAAATCTGAATGCTTTGCCTGTTGCACTTTGATTGTCAACCTTAGATGTGTTGTTTGTATCATTAAGTTCCTTTTACAGGCATCAAACTAGCTGACTGCTTTTTCTTTGTCATTGTTTCAGAAAGTGGTAAGCTGGCTGTATTGAGTGATCTTAAATAGGAACATTTTCTCATGTCAGCAGACCAAAAATGGAAAAACTTACAAGGTGACTGGTGACAGCTTTATTGTCATATAAAGACTCTATGCATTTCACCGGTTTAGCTTCATCAGGGGGATCAGAGTTCTTTTTGATGAACCTGTCCACAGCAATTGAGTCCTGTTATTGAATACACCATTTACCTTGCATCTTTTTTTGCCTTTTTTGGTTTGCTGAAACGTTGCTTGGTGTAGCCCTATTTTTCTTCCTTTTTGCATTTTCTCATGCATCTAAAACCTTTCAATTGGATGCTTCAAAGCATACTATTTCTGGAATGACTTGCTGACTTCTTCATTGGCAGTAACTTAATTCTGTTTTGCCACTTTGAGCTATATTCTGTGTCTGGGCATCACTGTTAATAAAATATTGTGAAGCTTGTACACTTGATTTTTCACTTTTGAGTGTGTATTCTGTTTGATATATGTCTTAAGCTTTTTTAAAAAAAACATTAACTTTTTTTTAGTTTGGACTATTTTGTGGCTAATATTATCTCTGTGGAAATAGAGTGCTACTTACCTTGTACAACTAAGTAAAGCCAGTGTCTCATGATTTCTTACATGGGAAATAAATGTAACAAAATATTAATATTCATGTAAAAATAGGATTGTTCAAAACATTTTTCATTGATCTGTTTTGAATTTGATCTTTACTATCTTAAGTGACTGTTTTTTTGTGGTTGGTTGTTCAGACATTGACATGTCACAGTTGCGATTGATTCATATTTGGAATATTAAATTCAAATTAAAATTTTTATGGCAGGCTTTGATCAAGTCTTCAAAATTCTAACATCTGCATGTACCTTGGAGAGTTATATGAATTTAAGCTTGTGAACTCTCCCATTGAAATAAACAAGACTTTACCTGTTTGTAAAATTGCACATGTGAAATTCAGATGGGGTTGGCCTGCTTAGTTGCTTAAAGGGAGGATCTACCCTGCCTAATTATAACTTGGAGTGTCATTTTAATTTGTTCCTTGTATTAAGTTAATAGAAGGCAACAGAAATATTTGGAAAGACATTTTCCTTATTAAATGGAGCACAGGATTACTGGCTCTAAGTACATTTTTCAGGGTTTTTTGTTCTAGTCTATGATAAATTGATAATGGTGGCTTCATATTGTCTGTGTGTGTGGTGTGTTTCTGCCTTCTTCATGTATTTGAATTCCACCAAGGCAAATTTTGATATTGCAGTCTGTGTTATAGATGTATAACTAATTCCCTGTCAAAGAGAAGTAGCTGCCTTAACAATGACCTTAGCAAAAGCTTCAGCCAAAAGAAAACACAATCAGTTATCAGAAAAGGGGGGAAATCACCAAAGATGAATTCAAACAAATAAAGAAAATGTGTAGGGAAAAAGTCAGAAAAGCTGAAGCTGAGACTTGCCAGAGAGGTTAAAAACAATAAAAAAGGCTTTTTTGGTTATGTCCGTAGCAAAAGAAAGAAAAAGATAGGATAGAGTCACTGGAAAAGATGGCAAAAAGTGCGGCTGTGGCTGCAGCGCGGCCCACCATTGCGGGACGAAGGGGCCCAGGTGAAAGCTGCATCTTTGCCCACACAAGGGCAAGGACGCAACGTCACGGCCTGGCCTGCGCATGCGTGGGAGTCGGGTCACGGGGACAGTGAGCCGCGTCATCAATGGATACGGGCCACTGGCCCTCCACATGCGTTGGTGGTTCAACTCGGCAACAATGACATCCCGGCTGTGCCTCACATTCAACTCCTCCAGGCGATTGTCGCAGACATTCATGCAGTGCACCAACTTGCACCCGGGACAATGCACTTCTGGTATCACCTGTTGGAACAGCGGGTCTGGCAGGGGGCAGTTAATCCTCATCGGGTGGATCAGGCGAGAGAAAGGACATGCAGGGCTGTATCACGGGTGGTTCAGGGGTTAAGGGGGCAGGAGGTCCTTCACCATGATATTTCATTCCGGGTAGAGGCCTTGTATAAGGCAGATGGGGTTCACCTATCACAACGGGGCATGGATCTCTGGCTGCATACTCTGAGGCTGGTATTGTGATTGGCTTGGAGTTTAGGAAGCTTATGGCAGAAGTTGGGCGGAAGAGGACCACCACCCCCTGCTCTCTGGCGGATTGCGCTTGGGGGGGTTTGATCTGTTTCAGAAAGGGGAGCTGCGGGAGCTCTCCAGGGATTACACCTCCTTAAGAGGTTGGGGTGGAGTGAGCTGAAGGTCGGGATGTCTGGCAGGGGCTACCAGGCTTGCGCCCGAGTGGCAAAGTAGAACAGTCACCACAACAGGGTCTATTGCCCATCTGGCAAGCCCCAGTACAGTCTTTCCTTTGCGGTCAATTCCTCCAGCAAATGGTTTGGGTGACAGCAGTTGTGCTGGCCCGAGGTATGGATCAAACTCCTCTATGCTGTGCCATTTTCTTTCTTCCTGTTAACTTCTTGTCAATAAATACCTCTGGCTGTGGCCAAAAATTATTTGTCCACAAAGTGTTGCGTGTTTATTAGGACAGTGATGGTTTGGTGTCAACTTGAACAAGCAGGATCCCTCTTTGGCCTTCAATGCTAACAGGAGATGGAGAAAAGGCAGAACTATTCAACACCTTCTTTACCTCAGTCTTTTCCTAAAAAGGAAACTTACTAGAGTTCTTTGAGGGTGTAAACAGGCATGTGGATAAGGGGGAACCAGTGGACATTGTCTACTTGGATTTTCAAAAGGCTTTTGACAAAGTTCCTCACTAGAGACTATTGAGAAAACTCAGCAATCAAGGAATAAGAGGGGAAGTCCTGTGGATTAAAAACTGGTTGAGAAACAGGAAGCAAAGAGTGGGTGTAAATGGGAAATTCTCACAATGAAGAGATGTAGGGAGTGGTGTTCCCCAAGGATCCGTTTTGGGACCAGTGCTCTTTAACCTATTCATAAATG